>NC_142813.1:39789595-40089595 GCF_049724085.1 Artemia sp. Qi Xiang Cuo | reverse complement strand
TTTGCAAAATTTTAGTCGCAGCTGCAAAAAAGGCTAAGCCTATACCAAAATTTGTTATTCTTTCGCCATGTCAAACCCCTCTATAGGTGATGCAGTATTTTCGATTTTGATATCTGAAGTTCACGAAATGGCTAGGAAGGTCGATGGTTTGCTGGAAAACGTGAACCAGAGTAAGACGACCATAAATGATATCTTTTGGCAGCAGTTTGAAAAACCTACCACAATTACGACACATGCCGTTGTTCTTAGAAATTGTCCCAAAAACATGGTGTCGCCAAGTGACCGTCAAACATTTGTCGACTGTTTATATCATGGGGAATCAGGCAAAATCTCTGAACTAAAACGATCCACTTCTGAATGGTGCATTGTGGCGAAATCAAAGACTGCACCTAAGCGGATTTCTCAAAATGTGAATATACTTAAATCCGCGATTGCAGCGAATTCGAAGTTGACCCTTTTGATCGTTGTAGTGAAAGGACCCTGAAAACTTGACAAAAGATAGCTTAAAAGATTTTTATTTCAAAGTGCTGCAAAACATTATCTCGCACTTTTCAAAACGTCATCTGCGGCTCATCCAGCACTTGTTAAGTATAACTCGATTCCCGTGACGACCTTGACAAATTCCTCAGGAAATCAGTAAAAATCAGCTATGGTGTGAATGTCCTGTTACTAAAGAATTCATTTTTATTCTGAAATGCTGTTATTCTTGTCATATCAGTTGTCGCATAACGGCTGGTTGCCGTGATACACCCATCTGTTCGAGATTTGGATCTTCCCATCACCAGTCCAACCAAAGTACACCATGCAACGCAAGGATTTTCACCGTATCTTCATAGATTTTTCGTTAGAAGTATATTAATTAAAAAAAATAACACATAAAGCTGATTTCTAGCAATCTAAAATAACAGGCTGCAGCAATGCTTATACATCAATTTACAAATTCAGTGTCATCAGTGCTTCCCATGCATTATTTGTTGGGCTGAGTAATATATAAAGCAAATTCTCTGTTTGATGACGAATCTGACAAAAATGTCAAAACCGAGTATTGGTATATAATAAAGGGGGGAAAATAACTGTATATGTTTTTAATGTAAATTTTTGCTAGTTAAAGCTTCTTCCTCCATTGTACATATCTGACGTCAATGGAAACACATTCACTTTTTATAAATCTTGTTGTTTTTTTTTTGTAAGCTGGTGTCGTCATCGTGCGTGAAGTATGGGTATCAAAATTTCGAGTAAAAAAAAAAAAATCTGGTGTAGCAGTGTTTTGACGCTGCTTAAATGACTTGAAGAACTTTAGTTGCTAAAATGTTTTGTTTTTTTTAATTTAAAAATTTTGGCTATCTTTTAACTCTTTCTAAATTCCAAATTTTTAGTATAGACCATTCTCACAAATGAGTACACTCTAGAATCGGATGTTTAGAACAATATAAAAGCATAAGCTCACTCCAAAATCAATCCATCTCTAGACTATTGGTTAAAACAATTACATCGAAACAGAAGCACAGAATTCCTCAAAAGTTCACCTTTTACTTCTGCTGAAAGTCTTGTTCCAAGATTCAGTGTCTATATACCAAATGGAAAACTTAGTTCTGGTAGTAATAGAAACAAATATTTTAACCAATTCAATATTTCTAGTTTCAAGACTATATTCTCTTTTCTTTATAAGTCCAAAAAAGGACACAAGTAATAAATTCGAAAATATTTTATGTGTAAACAAATTTTTCACAAAATTTAACCAAGACAAATAACGATAGAATTTGGTTTTCCACATTGAATGGTTTACCACAACAAGACTGAAGTTGTTTTCTTCTTTTTTGTTCTTCTTTTTTACCACCTTTTCTTTTTGCTTTTATGTTTTCTTTTAGGTGTCCACAGAGGTTTCACTTTTTCGTTGTTGGGATTAGAAAGAGTAGAATTATTTGAACTTTCTGTCAGGGTTCCAAGCGGTTCCATCTCTCTAATATTAGCATCGAAATATGTAAGCATAGCTTGCTTTTCTTCTTCGATTAAGTCTTCTTTTTCTAAAGCTTAGGAAAATTCCTTATGGAAAGATGCTAATTATTTTTCAAAAAAAGCTTGCTCTTCTTTGCTGGTGCATTCTTCTTTTTCTGAAGCTTCAGGAATTTTCTTATGGAAATATGCTTGTATTTTTTCACCCATAGCTAACATTTCTTTTTCTGTGTATCCTCTTTCTTCTAAAGCTTTAGGAATAAATGCAAAGACTGTAAAGATAGCTTTTTCAAAAATGGCTTTCATTTCTCTTTCGGTGCTTGCTTCTTTTTCTGAAGCTTCAAATACCTTTTGGAAATCTGCTGGCACTTTTTCAGGAATAGCTTGTATTTCTTTTTCGATAGATTCTACTTTTTCTGAAGCTTCAAATAACTTTCGGAAATCTGCTAGCCCTTTTTCAAGAATAGCTTGGATTTCTTTTTCGAGGGATTCTTCTTTTTCAGCTTTGAAAAATTCTTTTTCAACTTCATCAGGGGTTTTTGAGAGGTCATTAGAGGCAAATTTAGCTCCATTTTTACCTCCCGTCTGGCTAAATCTCTTCCTACTACCTTGAGAAATAGGTTTTTCTTCTTTCTCAGTAACCTTCTGGGGTTCCTCTTGGCCCTCATTCCTTTTCAATTCCTTATTAATGGATGTGGCTGTACTCTTCCTACCAGAATGAGAAACGGGATCTTCTTCACCCTCATCTGGAGCCTCTTTTACTGGAATCTCTTTTTCTTTGCTAGTCGTAGCTTCTTTTTCTATGGTATACATTTTATACTCTGTAGAATATTACTCTATAAGATTAACTAAATTAATGATAACCCACCATAAGGAATCTAATATATAGTGTAAGTGACGTCAATGTGTCAAACGGCTGTGACGTTTATACAATGACGTCACACATATAAAAGACTGCTTGCAGGTATGCAATCATAATAACGTTATATTAAAAATCTCATTGTAGTATTGCAATGACGTCTTATAATACGTTGTCTAAGTACCCAAAATGAAAAAAAATCAATTGTAACAACCATTCACAAAAAATATACAGTAGGTGCTAGCTAATGTAAATGAAGAAATAAATCTTAAAACAAATAAATTTGAATTGAATACAGAAATCAAGCTTAAAACAAACAAAATTATTACGAACAAGCTTTGGTTACTGCCCTTTCCCCTAATTATAAAAGTCTAAATGCGAAATACGTCATTTGGATTTTACTGAAAACTAAGGCCCTCATCCCCCCATTGTACTTCCTGGATGAAGGGCCTTGAGATAGAGATCAGCGCCACCGGATTGGACCTTAAGGTTCTAGTGCCGCATCCTTTTTTCTTTTTTACTTGAAACTATATGTTTTCTGAGCAGTCCTTAGAGAGAATAACAGTCCTGTCTAAAACCATTATGCAGAGATAGCTTTAAAGTTGATTCATTTTTTTTTTTTTTTTTTGTGTTTTTTTATATATATAAAGGCTTGGACTGTACGATAATTATTATGTATATCTGCAAAAATGTTTTTACAATAACAAACGAGTTTGTCATCTCTTAGTCCTCCCTATTCAGTTCCGGATAAAAGTTCTTTACTTAGGCAGTGCTACTGCTATGCCTATGAAAATGTCTGTTGTCGTGTTATTTTTTTTTTCTTCCTTTCCTAATGATTAGTGATAACCTGATAAACAATTTTTAGACTTTTTACTTTTGTAATTTCTCTATGATGGTGGGTTCCATAATTCAATTTGTTTGTCATTTATTTTTCTTCTGAAATAAATCAAAGAGCTTAAAACAAAAGTTTTCAAATCGCAATATACTCTTTTTTTCTTTTGGGAAAATAGAACTTATTGATCTGCTCAGTTCAAGCGACACATATGTTGTCGTGTTTATTTTTTTCTTGCTATCTTTTCTCTCTTTTCTATTTTCTTGCTCTACTCTCTAACCAATGATGATAACTAAATAAATATATTCTAGACTTGGTTTTAATTTCCGTCTGCTTAAAGTCAATTATAACAAGCCTGTGTATGCCTTTAAAATCGTCCAAGGAGCTGCTTTACAAAAGCCTTAGGCTGCCTAGCCCCTATAAATGGCTCCAAGACCTCAAGTAAAGAGTTTTTATAATGAAACCCCCCTTGTAGAGAAACTACACCGACAGGGTAGAAGCACGACACTCTTTCTCAATGTGAGAATCAGCATCAAACGGGCTAAAATTGTCCAAGGAGTTGCTATGTAAAACGCTTTGACTGTCTAATCCCCATAAATGGCTCCAAGACCTCCATTAAGAGCGTTATCAACAAACCTCTCTCTGTAGAGAAATTGCCAAGTTTTTAGTTTCTGCTATTTGAGGAAACCCCTGAAAAATTGGTTGCACAAACTCTGCCTAGAAACAAAATCCCAGACCAAATAAACCATTAAACTAAAGGGGACTACAAGCTGACAACCCAACAAACAGGCCATCTTTCTGATTAGAAAAGTAAAATCTAGAACACAAGCGCCACAAAGGGTGTATCCCTACAGAGCTTCAAGCATGACAAATTCATAGATTACACTAAAACATAGGCCTACTCGATAATTTTATTTTTTCGGTTGTTATTTTCCAGAAGACCAGCCTCTAATACTACTACTGCTAACAACTCACCGCAGCACCAAGCCGCCTGAGGCCAACATAGCTACACACGTTCCTTTTCCATCCTAATCTATTCAAAGCCTTACTCTTTAAACCCTCTTAGGAAGTCCTCATTTCCCTTAAATATTTTTTTTTACGACATCGTCCCACCATAACCGCGGACGACCTGCTAATCTTCAGCCATAATTTGCTGCCTTCGATCTAGATGTGACAATCTGTTGCTTGTTTCACATTACATAGAAATCTCGTATTTAAAAAGGAGGAATCACAAATCTGGTGTAGCAGTGTTTTGACGCTGCTTAAATGACTTGAAGAACTTTAGTTGCTAAAATGTTCTTCTTTTTTTTAATTTCAAAATTTTGGCTATCTTTTAACTCTTTCTAAATTCCAAATTTTTAGTATAGACCATTCTCACAAATGAGTACACTCTAGAATCGGATGTTTTTATGCCTACCATCCGGTAGCATCTTTCGCTGGTTAGAAATAAATGTATATGTTTTTTAAATTTTTATAAAACTATTATTATGGCATGGAAACAAAAGGTTTGTGTTTTTCATGGCATAAGCCTACAGTGACTGGAATTGAGATTCAAATTTGCATCTTAATATGTCAAAGCCTGTCAGAAGCCTCTCAATGTCAGACTATTCTTGAATAATTTCTCATCATAAGAAGGGTTCCATTGTTTCTACCATGTTCCAGTTTAAGATATTTAATTTCTCTTCGTTTAAGACTTCAAAATCACTCTTTACTTTTATGCAAAAAAAATACTATTTAAAATTAATTTCAATTTGCTAGTCTCAGAGACATATTCTTAGATCCCTCCCCTCCCCTCCAGAAAAATAAAATAAGCATTAATTTTAAGTCAATATTATTTTACATTAATTCTATTAATTAGTTTGATGAATTAATTCATACAATGAAAATTTTTTTTCCTGATTTTGATTGTAGCTTTGATTTTTGACTAGTCTTATTCAGTGATTGTCTTTCAAAATAAGTAAAATGAAGATTCTTCTATCAAGGCTGTATCCAGGGGGAGAAGGGTTACCGGTTTGATCCCTCCCCCCTGAAATTTTTCCCGGCTCGTAAAAACACAACTGAAATGCATATAAACAAATTTTTGAGTTGTTTTAAAGTTTTTCTGTAAAAATCCCTCCAAAAAAATGCCCCCCACCCCAAAAAATCCTGAATACACCCTTTTTACTATGTGAAATAAATGCGAATAAATAATCCCTTAAATTTTTTAAGCACCGTGTTAGAAAAAAATTTAGTTTATTGTTCAATTACTCTTCTTTGATAGAAAAAAAGTAGACAAGAAAATATTCTATGTTTAGTTGATAGCCTGAAACTCCCTTTTTCACAGAGGCCCACGCTAAATTGTGTCTTATTACAATGGGGGATTAGGGGACCGTTTTTTAATATCAGACTTTAAATCAGGAAATGATTGCTTGCTATAAATTGTATGTTTTAATTTTTTCAATCTTATTGTATTATTTTTGTTATTTTTTTGTTGGCTTAATAAGTTGAGATGCTAGTGCGCCCAGGGAGGAGGGAATCTCCAAATTGTTAAGTTAAAATAATCAGTTGAGAAGGCATGTAGTTGTGTTGAAGAATATCAAAGTGGGGGGAATGTCAAAATGGATGCCAGCGTGCGTTTTGTCACAGAGCAGTGTATTTTAACTTTTTTTTTTTTTAATTATACAAATTGAACCTTGAAAAGTTTCAGTTCAGACCTTGGGGTCTGGGCAAAATAATATATATTAAACATACCCCTCAAAACTATATTAAGTACATTTATTATCAATATTTTTTCCGAACTTTGAGATTTTTTTGCAAGTGAACTTAGTAAAACCGTTAAATTATCAGTGGCAGTTCTGGTCAGCAGTTGCATAACCAAATCCTCTGAGGACTAAGCCTCAAAACATGAGGAGTAAGAGGATAAAACTATAAACACGGTTCTAGGCGTTTATCCCCCCCCGGTGATTGCTCCTCATGACAATACCCCCCGGACCCCTCCCCCAGAAAATACCCCCCACTCCTCCGTGGAAAATACCCCCTTGGAAAATACCCCCTGGAAATTACCCCCCTCCCCACCGGAAAATAGCCCCCCGTGGAAAATTCCCCCCGGAAAATACCCCCCCCCCATCCCCCTGTGGAATGTAAGGCTTTCCAAATTTGGGAACTTTATTTCAGTTTATTTTTTTTATTTCCTTAGGGGGAAGGAATTTTGGTACTTGTGTATTATGCGCCACTCACTCAAGTTTACCCTGTCTAAAATTCGAGAACACACCAGTTTTTATTAGGGGGGGGGCGTAAACTTTAGTGGGTCTGCATGTAAAATGTGTTTGGTACAACTATTCTGCATACTAGATAGATAGATAGAGAAGTGTATTTTAAAGCCATATATACGGCCTTGAATTTAGTAAAATAGCACAAATGAAAGGCACAAATAACTTAAACTTTGATCAGGCGAAGTCAACCGTGTAAAAACAGCTTTTTGTTCATTGAAAAACGAACGTTCCTGAAAAACATGTATTGTTTTGTGAAGACTGGATAATAAACTTTTTGTTATAAACTGAGGCTTTTCGTAGCTGTCAAGGCTGTCTGTAGTATTTTTTAGAGGTGTTTTGTGTCCCTCAGATCGGTGATGATAAGAAAATATATTAAAGAATAAGTTTTCAACTGAAACTAAGGAGTGACAATGGACAGAAAAACTTAAAGCGAACAGAAATTATTCCATATAAATAAAAAAGATCATCGTGGCGTTGTTTCACGATTAAATTTTCGTCAAAATGAGCAAATATTAGTTAAAAAAAAAACTCCGAAGGAAGTAAAGAGAGAAGTTAAAACTTAAAACGGATAAAAATTATTACTTCACATCCTTTCTTATATATATATATATATATATATATATATATATATATATATATATATATATATATATATATATATATATATATATATATATATATATATATATATATATACATATCAATATAACTTCTACAAATAAAACAACTAATTATGTTTCCTATGCTTCTAGGATTAAAAAAAAACTAGCCCTTTACTAAAAACACAAAAGCCGAGCATAAAAAACGGAAATATTGATTTGGGAGTCAAAAACAAGTATGTAGCCTGACAATAACAAACTAATCTATAAGGCTTTTCATAGTCGTACACCAGTTGTGACATCAGTATCTTTCAGTATAAAATTAAAATTATCTTAAAAACATAAGCGTAAAATCAAATATTTTTTTAATAGCCGTAAAGTCGTTGAACAGTATATAGACATTTTGGATTGATTTGTCAGCTAGCATTTTAGTCTCGCCAGCTATAATACCAATAGTGAGTAATATAGAATCTTAAATTGTAAGATATATGCTTTAGTAATACTTGAAATGAAGATCAAATAAGACATAATATGAACTCTGGAAGTCCGGATATTTCTCTCTATACAACAGTGAATTTCAAGCTATGATACACATCTTAATTGTCCATAAAAACTTAAAGGAACAGAATTTTTTGGCTCCCTAAGCCAACTATGCTTTCGAAAGAAGGCTAGACCTTCTTAAACTTTTTGGTGCTGTATGTTCTTAGCTTAATTTTGATAATTTTTTGAAAACATTTTATTATTTTTTTTTTAATTTGGCATTCGCTGCTACCAAAAATTCCAGAACTTCATGTTGAAGTCGTTTATAAAAAAATTACCTCGTGAAAAAAATTGTCATCTGACAGATTCAGGAATGGTAACTATTATTTCGCTTCGTCTTACAAGTAAAAGTTAATTGCGAAAATAAATTTATGATTTCGAAAAAAAGTCTAAAACCCCTCAAAAATCAGCTGAAATTGAAAAGTCCATCCTTGGAATCAGTATGGTCGGAAACTTTCAGAAGTGAAATTAAAGCCCCGCTCCTTGAACAACAAGGAAAATCATGAGTAGTACTGATCTGTCTCGCCTTTTTTTTTTTTTTTTTTTTTTTTTTTTTTTTTTTTTTTTTTTTAGCAGCGATAGGGTGTGACCAGAAAATCAGAGGGAGAGAGAGAGAGAGAGAGAGAGAGAGAGAAAGAGATGTATGTAATAGCTCATTCGACTGGAAATTAGATTTTCAAATATCAGCAAGAGCGGCAAAAGCAAACTCTGTCTTCGGTCGCCTTCTAAAAACAGTCTTCCATAAACCCCAGATCAGCCATCTCACCAAAGCACGAATATATTCTACTTCGGTTGCCAGCGTTATGCTCTATTCTGCTGAGACTTGGTCGCTGACTCAGACACAGACGCTGAAGGTAGATGCCATCCAGACGAAACACCTCCGAAAAATCGAACGCTCCCGATGGCCCGACAGGGTACGAAATTCGGAAATCCTCAGGTCCTTCAAACTCCCACCCCTGTCCGAGCAGCTTAAGTCTCACTCGCTGCGTTGGTATGGTCATCTGCTCCGTCTGCCTGCCCAAACACCCGCCCGACTCATCTTCGATTTCGACCCAGCTGCAAACGACTGGAGGCGTCCTAGGGGAAGACCACGCACCAGACGGGCGGACGTCATCCGTGATCAGCTCGCCTCCAGAAACATCAACCCGGCTGAAGTGACAACCCTCGCCCTGAACCGACCACTCTGGAGAAATCTGACGGCGCTGACGACTGGTTCCCTCTACGCTGGCGACGCTGCCGGGCAAGAGCTTTAAGTAAGTAAGTTTTTTTAAGTGACCAAAAAGATTGGAGGGCAACTAGCTCCCCTCCCCCCTAAGTCATCCAATTACAATTTTGAGATAGCCATTTTGTTCAACATAGTTTAAAGGTCAAATATCTTTGGTTTTGGGGATGATATGACCCTCCATAGTCCCTAGGAAAAGGGCTACACAGTGTATCGCTATCGGGCGTATCAATATCAAGCGTATCGGTATGGGCGTATTGGTATCACAGGTATCTTAGACAGATTTTTAAATGCTCATATAAAATAATTTGCTCATATCTATGTTCTTCCTATAAATTCCACCATCAGCAAGTTCCAAATGGCACTAAAAACGGTACTCTTGGAGCCATATCCCAAGTGGAAAAGCTAGGTCTAGAGGGAACCAAAACTTTTTAGAGCAACGTTTAATGGCTCATTTGAAAGATATTGCTTATATCTACATGATGTTTATCACATCCGTAAGTGTGATAAAGCACTAAAAACAACACTTTTGCACTAAAATAAAACGATATCATCATTGTAATAAGTATGGTCCAAAACCCTTAACTTGAGATTTGCAAGAGCACCTCCCGTATGTTCCTCCTCCAAGCCCCCTTAATAAGCTACACAATTAAGGTACAAACACAGATAGATCAAATTAGGTTATTAGAGGTGTGGTTGCGTTAGTACAGCGTTTGACTTCAAATTAGAGCGTTTTGCGTTTGGTTTCTGCTTGTTGTTTTTTTGTGTGTTTTTTTTTTCGATCATGGTTTTCTTCCTTCTATGCGATCATTTTAGATAATTTCACTGTTTTTGTAAACGTGATTCACTCATTTTTTAAAGCATGTCCCAGGAAGGTATTTGGTCAAGTATTTTGATTCAAAAGGCAATAGAGGTCATCCAGTTCATTGTTTGCGACGACATTCTGAGTAGATCACTAAATCCATACCCCAACGAATGGCATGGTTTTGTCAAAACCATGTCATTTGCCATTAGGGGGGTCAAAGTTGGAGCCAATTTTCCCAAATCAAGTAACAATGGCCACGAGCCGTATAGTAACAAAAAAGGTAAATATGTACTAAAGAAAACTGACATGTTTCAGTAGGTGCCTGAATTGTGCAGGCTTATCTTAGTTTTTACGATATTTTTGAGCAACTAAATTTAAGCTGGGGGGGAGACAGATTGGGGTTTGAAGGAAAATTGAGGTCTGGGATAGGAAGTTGCCCCCTCTGCCCCATAGCAAATTGCACCCCTGACCCCAACCACTTGCCACTTAGTGGTCAGAGAAGTGTAGGCATGTGGTTCTGGAACCACTTAAAGTTGTATTTTACAAGAAGGATTGCTTATTGTTATGCTTAGTTATTCAAATTATTTACTTGACAATTCCCCCGTAATATTCTCTACGTGCGTAAGATTGTGCATCTAAAGAGGAAGAAAGACAAATGAAAACAGTTCTGTAGGAGAATTCAGGTAATTCTTCCCAAGATTTTTAAATGAAAACTAACTTAATTTACGCATAATACCATTTATCGTACTTATACAGGATATAATCTATTATTGAAATTTCCATCCATTTCTGTATATTGAATGGCTTTTTATTTAGGGACAGTGAGCTAAGTGAAAGTTTAATTTATGTAAAGTAGATTAAGTGGGTTTTCCATGCCAATGTGAACGGGACGAAAAACCAATGTGCATCTGGCATTATAAATGGTGATAGAAACGGCACTACTTAACTCCTGATTTAATGCAAAACCATAATACTAATCACGTACATAGCACTAATCACTTAAATGTAGCTGTCTGGTATACCATATTAGATAAGACCTTTGTTAAAGCTCTTCTATCAGCTGAATTGAACGCTAGCTCATAATCTAAAAAACTGAGCACAAAAGATGTTTGATGACTCAAACGCTTCTCAATTATTAACCTAAGAGTCAAAATTTGGTCGACACATCCACTACCCTTCCCTAAAGTGCACTGTTCTTCCCTTAAAACTTTGTCTACATCATCTTTAAGTCAAAAAGTATCATCATACTAAATAATTTTCTATCTATAGAAATCAGGCTAATGCCCCTATAAATACCACACTCATTCTTGTCACCTTTCTCATGCAGGTGTTCATGTTTTTTTATTGCTAGGTACTTCCCCTTTTTCAAAAATCATATTCATAATCTTTAGTAACTTATTTTTAACCTCATAGACACCATACTTAAGAAACGCATTTACCATGCTATCAGCACCTGCAGCTTTATTATTTTTAACACTTTTAGTACTTTTTTGTTCAATCGGGTTTATTTTAAAAAGAAACGAAATAAAAAAACAGAAATGACACTGCTGTCACATATTTGACATTGAGACCCAAATATAAATATTCATCACTATCGTGCAGAATGGCTCTCACTTCACTCCTAAGACAACTACACGCCTCCTCCTAAATTACTTATTATTACCTTAACTATTGGGTTTCCATCTCCCTCCCTGGAAGCACAATCACCTCACCTAATTAACTATGAAAAAATAAAAAAAAATCTCAAATACTAAACTTGTTTTAATGCAAATTAACTTCTAATTAATTGACCTTTCACTAAATATTTCTTTAAATTATTTTTGAAGGACCCAAGTGAGCTCTTAAATCTCAGTTCTTGCGGAAGCATTTTCCACTCTACAGAGCAAGTCACAACTGGAGAAAAATCCCAACGCACAAAATAAATCTTCATTCGCATCTAAGGTGTCACAAACTTTTTATTTTCATCTCTGTCTTCTTCTGTAACTATCCAGGTTTAGCGCATTCTCAATGTTCTGCCAATCTCTCTTTAACTTTAACTTTATCACTAATTGTGGCTCCCATTCCTATCTATAACTTGGATTTCCAGATTGACTACTCCCTCTCAATTTATTAACAAGCCAGTACAACATTTAATAATTATGCCGTCTAGCTGAGATTTATTCTAGCTAATATATGCTGATATTTTATTCCTTACAGTCTTAATAATTTTTTATTTACTAAAATTAACAAAGTGAAAACATTTAAAATGTGTTATGTTTTCAGTGAAGTGCAAATTATGTTCTGGTCAATACTATTACGCTCAAATTTTCTGGAGAAATAACATAAAAATTATATTCTTGGCACAAACACAATGGAACTCAGAAAAAAACATAGAAAAGTGCAAATAATCACAATTTTGTTAAACATAATAAACACAGTCCCACATCTTGTATGTGGAACCCATTGGATCTCACGAATCAAATACCTTAATCAAACTAACTTTAATAAAATTTTTAGTTAGAGGTGTTCAGGGTGCTGATATTATTCTGAGTCAATATATGCTGATATTTATTCCTTACAGCCTCTATAATTTTTTATTTACTAAAGTTAACAAAGTGAAAACATTTAAAATGTGTTTTGTTTTCAGTACAGTGCAAATTATGTTCTGGTCAATGCTATTACGTTCAAACCGCCTGAAAAAATAACATAAAAATTATATTCTTGGCACAAACACAATCTAACTCACAAAAAAACAAAGAAAAGTGCAAATAATTACAATTTTGTTATACATAATAAACACAGTCCTACATCTTGCATGTGGAACCAATTCGATCTCAGGAATCAAATACCTTAATCAAACTAACTTAAATAAATTTTTTAGTTGGAGGTGGAGTCAGGATGTAGCACAGTCACTAAATATAAAGATATAATTAAAATTATAATATAAATGTGAACTTTACTGTGAGTTCGAGAAACTCAAAAATGGTTCGATTTGGACTGAAACTCTAATTTTTTTTTTTTTTTTTTTTTTTTTTTTTTTTTTTTTTTTTTTTAATAGAAATTAGAAGTTTTGTGAAAGCAGAAACTAGAACTAGGTGTTTTTATGTATTTGAGCTTTATTGTTTTAATGTTTCTGCAGGGAGGGCAGAAATGTTGAAATTTTTGATGGGTGAGTGGGGAAAAGACTGCAGGACAGTGGATTTTCATTTGTTTTTCATTGCATTTTAATTTTTGCGCATATAATTGAAGTCCAGGAAAGTTTTTCCTGCCCATTTGATTCTGTCTTCTCCTATTACCATTCTTGTGCTACTTAAGACCAAGTCCATCAAAATGATCTATATAAAGGGGGTTAAAACACAACCCTGCTTAACTCCTGATTTAATACAAAATGTTCAATTACTCATTTCTAACCTCAGAGCCACCGTATTTTAAGAAACTTATTTACCATAGTATCAGCACCTCGGATCTTGTTATTTTTTAAATCCACCAGTACTGTTGCTAATTTTTTGCAACAAAACAAATCTTCTCTGACATCCAAGATATCACAAACTTTGCCATTTTCCTCTATATATTTTCCTGCAACTCTTTCCTTATCAAAAATTATGGCCCCATTCCTATCTTTAACTGGGACAAGTAAGGATTGACTATTCCCTCTCAATTTATTAAAATGTCTGTATAATATTTTACTATTGTCCGGGTTGCAGCGATAGCTAGCAACCTATTAAGAGACGATCACACCCAATAGTAAAAAATAAAATAGTCCATAACTTCTAAGACTAGAATCAGATCAAAAAACAAAGTACACTATCAGAACCGCATTGTCCAATACCCCTATATAGGAAACTTACCGTCCCTTGGCTTGTAAAACAAGGAAAATATATTGGCTTGAAAATCAAGTAAAGTTGCTGCAAACATGATATTCTGCATCAACAGCAGGTTTATTTTCCCGGTTTTTTTCCCTCAGCTAGCTAGTTGAGCACTGGAAAATCATAAAAAGCTGTTTATTGGCTCATTTTATAGAAATTGATGTATTTCATAATTAACATAATTAATTAACATTAATTAACAAAAATAATTTCAAAAACAATGTATCATCTAGCTGCATCTTCTAAATCCTTTGAAATTTTATCCATGGCCACCACAAAAACCCTCATTGATTTAAAAAAATGGGGAACGAAATATGTCTTAAATGGATATTAGGGTGACTTTTGAGTCACCCTTAACTGTATATCAGATATATTCAGCCACTCTACTATAGATATATTAATACTTCGCATTTGGGCCATATATACTGCTTCTTTATGGGGCTGATGCAAAGAGTATGGGTAACATCTAAGAGTGCAAACAGGTACTAGTGTAAAAAAAAACTCAATCAATCAATCAATTTATTCAACCACTAAATTTACGACAAAAACACTTCAACATAGAATTCCTCGTAAGGCTCTATGGCCAGAAAAAAAACAGGGGGAAAACAGAAATGATACAAATACTAAAAAAATAGAAGAAAAGTAGTTTCTATATAATGCATTTCAACCTTTCAGGGACTCAACACACACACACACACAAAAAACAAAAGAAAAAAAAATATTTAAAAGACAAAAACAAAAAGCAATTTTAAGAGACCCCCTCAAAAAAAAAGAAGATGTAGGAAGATCCAATTAATTAAACCAAATTCATAATATATATTTGAAACCAGGCCACAAAAAAACGTTAAACAAACTCAATACCCCTCACAACAAGCATTTCTAACCCAGGCTAGGGTCACCGTCCTGTAAACGCTATCTAGTGTGTTGCAGTACTTGACATTTTTTCAAGCTCTGTAATCATCTTACTGTGCTTTTCATTCTTTTTTGTGTTTTGTATTCTGTTTGAATTTTTCATTCTTTTTTGTCAGCATTCAAATCTTTATAATTTGAATATGCTGTCAAAAATGGGTGAACTCTGGATGTTAAAGATTCTGTATAAAAAAGATTCTGAAGGTAAATAGTACAGGCTTGAAATTAAGTCAGAAGTATGGAAAAAGAAAAAAAAAACCACTAACGAGTTTTTGTTTTCTTTACTACAGTGGAAAGAAAGCTTATGACTTACAAAGTAAAAAAACAACAAAGTGACTGAGATAACTGTCATACTGCTGGGACCAGAAAAAGCACTGAGAGGAAAATTTTGCTTATCACAAAAAACAGAAAATTTTGCTTATCACAAAAAAAAGTACAGAAAGAGCAGATTTACATATGAATACAGACCTTAGTGACTTTGAACAGGATAGACAGGTTTTTGGAAGGGTCAGAAGTATGAAAATTGAATTGTTTCTATATTTTGAAGAAAATTGATTGCTTGGCAGACTTGGTACTAAGATTGTTTGTACTGAGAGAAAAATTTTGCTTATGACTCTGAAAAAATGCATTAAGAGCAGATTTATTTATTATTACAGCCCAGTTGTAGGCCATAGAGCCTTCAGCACTGGCTATGGAATCCCTTTTGAGAGGGCCAGAAGCATGAATAGAGAGCAATTTAGAAAACCCTGACCCTACGAGCTCCCTTGAACAGATTCAGGTATTGATGTAATAAGATTATTTTGCTATAAAGACCATGGCAGAGAAGTTCGAAACCTTGTGGGACCACTCAGTTATATTACTGCTGGAGCTTTTAATGCTTCTTCTTTTCTTACAGTTGTTTTGTATGCCAGGTTTTCTTATTTAGTCTCTCCAATTAAAAGGATTGGCGTTCTGTAATTTATGGCATGTTTAATTAATCATTTTTATAGGAAATCCTTTTGCAACTGAACAGAAATTTAGAATGTACAAACTTGTACAGATAATAGCTCATTCGAATGGAAATTAAATTTTCTAGTGTCCTTTTTAAGTGATCAAAAAGATTGGAGGGCAAATTGCCCCCCTCACCCCTAAGTCGTTCAATCAAAATTTTGAGATGGTCATTTTGTTTAACATAGTTCAAAAGTCTAATATCTTTTTTTTTTTCGGTGATGATATGACCCTCCATAGTTCCAAAGGAAAGGGCTAAACACTGTATCGGCAACGGACGTATCAATATCGAGCATATCGGTATGGGCGTATTGGTATTGCAGGTATCTTGGAAAGAATTTAGTAGCTCATATAAAATAATTTTGCCATATCTATGTCTTTATATTTTCTATGAAATATCTATGAAATTATAAATTAATTATAAAATTATAATTTAATAATTTCGAATTAAAAATTAAAAATTATATATTGTAATTTCATATCTATGAAATTATATTTTCTTTGATATTCAAGCCAAAGGACGGTAAGCTTGCTATATAAAAGTGTTGTACAAGGCGGTTCTAATAGCGTACTTTTGTTTTGATCTGAATTTTTTCAGGAGTTATGGGTTACATTAGTTTTCACTACGGGGTGTGATCGTCTCTTACTAGGTTACTAGCTACCCCTGCAATCCGTATTGTTATTCCAATGATGGTCTTTTAATGAATAACTTATTACAAACAGGAAAAAGCCTATGGCTTTTTCTTAGTTTGAACAGTAAGAGACGAACCTCAGAGAATCAAGAAGGTAAGTTAGTTGGGTGGCTAGTAATGCATAATACTTCAGCTGCTGTAGCTCGTTTTTTAATGTAAATTGATCTGAGTCTTATTTCAGGAGTTATGGGTTACTTTAGTTTTTACCATGGGGCGTAATCGTCTCTTACTAGGTTGCTAGCTACCACTGCAACCCATATCTTCCAATGCTCGTCTTTTAATATAACTATGGACTAAAGTTCGTTCTTTAATGTAAATAACTTTGAATTGAGATGAAAACAATTTTGGTTCCAGGAGACAAAAAACAACACTAATTTTTAAATTTTCATGTATTTTTGTAGTTTAAATTAAGAAATTAGTATTATTGGTTAGACATCATAAATATTTTTGCAGTTTACATGATAACTTTAGCGATTAAGCCAAAAAAGAAAATTTTGGTTCCAGGAGACAAAAACAAAACTAATTCTAAAATTGTAAGGTATTGTTCTAGTATGAATTAAAAAATTTGTATTATTGGTTACACATCATAAATATTTTTGCAGTTTACATAATAACTTTAACGAATCTGAACTAAAAATTAAAATAAAAAAAATTCGAATATTTCTCATTGGAAATATAGGACAACAATATAGAAATACGTACTTTACGGGTTAAGCAAAAAAGTTTGGTTCCAGGATGCAATTATCAATGCTGATTTGTGGCGGTTTCACGCTTGGCAGATTATTTGATTTTATTTTTGCTCATTTTTTGTTTAATGGAGTTCTTTACTTTCCTTTGAAAAACTTATTGTGTGAAAAAAGTTTTTTTAATTAATAAGAGTCAAAAGATATCCGAGAGCAACTAGATCCCTCCCCCCACACACCCTGTTTTTCCCCAAGCCTATCCGATGAAATTTTTAAAATAGCCATTTCATTATAAATTGTTCAAAGGTCAGATAAGAAAAACTCCTGTGTCGACACAACCCCCCAGGGCCCGGAGGCAAGCGTTGTAAGTAATACTCTGGGGGTATATATGGTTTTTATCGAAGGGATGTTCGTATAAACTTCAGAGAGGGTTCATTTGAATGGAAATTGAAAGTTCTCGTTCATTTTTAAGAGTCAAAAGAGGTCGGATGGCAACTAGCCCCCCCCCCCTCCCTCCCACGCCCTAAATGTACTAGATAAAAATTATGAGATAAACATTTTGTTAGAAATAGTTCAGATATCAAAAACTCCGGTGTTGACACAGCTCTCCAGGGCCCGGGGGTAGGCGTTGTAAGTTATGCCCTCGGGGTATATACGGCTGTTATGGAAGGGATGCTCGTATAAACTTCATAGAGGGCTCATTTGATTGGATATTAAAAGTTTTAATTCACTTTTTAAAAGTAAAAGTGATCGGAGGGCAGCTAGCCTCCCCCCACACTCCATTCATTTTTTCCCCAGACGTAATTAATATAGATGGGGTCGTCATATAAACTTCAAAGGGGGCTCATTCGATTGGAAATCAAGAGTTCTGATACCTTTTTTAAGAGTTGAAGGTCATCGGAGGGCAACTAGCCCCCCCCTCCAATCCCTTTTTCCACAAATATATCTGATAGAAAATTTGAGGTAGCCATTGCATCAGATAAAATTTTTGAGATAGCCATTTTGTATAACATTTTTAAAAGGTCAGATTACCAAACTTTGATGTTGACACAACCCCCTAGGGCCCAGGGAAAAGCCTTGTAAGTTATGCCCTGGGGACATACAAGGTTCTAATGGAAGGGATGCTCGTACAAACTTCAGAGAGGGCTCATTTGATTGGAAATTGAAAGTTTTATTTCACTTTTTATGGGCACGTAGTCCCCCCCTCTATGCCTGGCTTTTCTTAAATCCATCTGATAAGAGTTTTGAGATAATGAACGAAAACTCCGGGGTTAACACAGCCCCCCCCCCCCCAGGGCCCGATGCCAGGCGTTGTAAGTTATAACCTGGGGGAGTATATGGTTCTTATGGTAAAAATGGAGGACTCATTTGATTGGAAATTGAAAGTTAATGTTTCAATTTTTAAGAGTCGAAAGAGATTGGAGAGCAACAACCCCCTCCCCCTCCCACGCCCCTTTTTTCCCGAATGCATCTGATAAATATTTTTAGATAGCCATTAAGTTAAAAATTGTTAAAAAGTCGGACAACTAAAACTCAGGTGTCGACACAACCCCCGAGGGCCTGGGGTCAGGCGCTGTTAGTTCTGCCCTGGGGTTATATATGGCTGTTATGGAAGGGAAGCTCGTATAAACTTCATAGAGGGCTCATTTGATTGGAAATTGAAAGTTTTAATTCACTTTTTATGAGTAAAAAGGGATCGGAGGGCAGCTAGCCTCCTCCTACACTCCTTTTATTTTTTTCCCAGAGTCACTTTATATAGAAGGGGTCGTCGTATAAACTTCAAAGTAGGCTAATTTGATTGGAAATCGAAAGTTCTAAGGCCCTTTTTAAGAGTCATAGGTGATCGGATGGCAAATAGCCCCCCAAGCCTTTTTCCACAAATATATTGATAGAAAATTTGAGGTAGCCATTGCATCAGATAAAAATTTTAGATAGCCATTTTATTAAAAATAGTTCAAAGGGAAGATAACAAAACCCTGATGTTAACACAGCCCCTCAGGGCCCGGGGACAGACGTTGTAGGTTATGCCCTGGGGTTATTTAAGGCTCTTATGGAAGGGATGCTCATTTGTTTGGAAAGTGAAAGTCCTAGTTCACTTTTTAAGAGTCAAAAGAGATCAGAAGGCAACTAGCCCCCCCCCTCCCCGCCCTTTTTTTCCCAAATGCATCAAATAAAAAGTTAATGTGTACATAAAATAAAATCAAATAAAATATAGTTCAAACATCAAAACCAATTTTAATACAAATATTTTCTTTTGTACTTAATTTTGAAAATAAACATTAAAATTATAGTAAAATTTTGAACTGATGAGCTTTCAGCAATTAATATTATTATACATCAAATATTCAGTTTAATTTATCAGTTTTCTTCTAAAGTTGTTCAAGACGAATATAGTTTCACTGCAAACAAGAGTTTGGATACTGCCCCCTTCCTTAACTGTAAATAAAAAACAAAAGCCTACTGCTTCATTGGCGCTTAACTGAAAACGAATTATATTACAAATATTTTCTTTTCCAGTTCTTACAGTCTTACAGCATCGAAAATAAAAATAAAATTACCGTGAAATAAATTCTTGAACTGATGGATCTTTCAACAATTAATATCATTATACATCAAATATTCAATTTGATGTTGTTTATACTCTCCAAGTCTGTTCAAGACGCATATAGTTTTCAGTAAAGGGCCAATGACACAGCAGGTTTTAGAATTTTACAGTGAGAAAAGGAGGTAATTACAAAACTTTTGTTTGTAGAGATTTTTGTTCGTTTCAAGATTGATTTGCAAAATCAATTTTAAGTTTCATTTGTTTTAAGATTTATTTATTAATTTACATTAATATCTATTGTATGTTAGTTTGCATTCATTGTTTATTTAATTTCTGTTCGTTTTAAGTTTCATTTATACTTCAATAGCAAAATATTTTTTTAATTTTTAGCTTGATTTTCATATTCGATCTAATCATTGGGTTTCATTTATTCATTCCCAATCATTGGGTTTCGTTTTGGGTTTCATTTATTCTTTAATGGTAATTTCTGGTTGTTTTGAGTTGGAATTTTAACAGGTATTTATATCTGCTGAGCTGAAGTTTAAAATGGCCTTTATTTTTCTTTGAAAAACTTATTTTTCGGAATTTTTTTTTTTAATTAATTGATAAAAAAAAGCACAAGAACTATTAACTAAGAACTGGCATAAGGCTCTGACAAGAAAACATGATATCATGTGAAAACATGAACCTGCTGAAACCCTATCACATACCTCCGAATATATCAACACTAAAGCAAATTGGCCTATGTTCCAAAATAAGCTAAACGATGAAATTACAAGTTTCACCCAAAATTCATGCATTTCAAACGCAACAGCTGACACACATGCTGAAGTTTTGGCATCTTTACTAATAAATACAGCTAATCATGCTATCCCCAGAACAATACGCAGGAAAACCTTCCCAAACATATTCCCAAAGCATGGTGGACAAATGAGTGCCAAAATAAATGGAAAACAAAAAAGGCAGCTAGGAGAACATTCTTTAAAAAACCATCACTTACTACATATTTAAGAAAATTACAAGCAGAATCTAATCTAAAAAGGACCATAACAAATGCTAAATATAACTACTGGAATAATTCTGCAAATAATCTCTCCAGAGAAACACATGAGCCAATTATGCATAAAGTCTTAAGCCACATCTGTGGGAAAAAGACTCCCCCCAATCCACTCCTGTATGAGCTTATACATAATAATACCCATTATGACAAAGATAATGAAAAAGCAAAGCTATTTGCCACTCTTTTTGTTAATAAGCTAACATCAAATAATTGTAGCAAAATGCCCCCAATTCCTATGAACCCAAGATACCAACCTCGCCCAGGATCCGAGTATATAACCAGTCCATTTTCAATCCAGGAAATGAATAATGCAATACATCATATTAGGACCAGGACTAGCGGCAGCTATGAAAATATACACCCTACATGGATAAAGAATCTCACCCCTTCATAACAACAGGAACTTCTAAATTGTTATAATCATGCTTGGGCCTCATCTATGTTCCCCAATATCTGGAAAGGTTCATCCCTCCTACCAATCCTATAGAAAAATAAACCCAAAAATAACCCTGAGCCTTATAGACCTATAATGATTACTCATGTGATGGGGAAAATAATGGAGCAAATGATATATTACCAATTCCTCTGGTTTGTTGAAAAAAATAATATGATCCCTCACGCTCAAACTGGATTCAGGAAACACCATTCCTCAACAGATGCTTTCATATTGTTAACAAATGCAATAACTGAATCATTCTCAAAAATAATGTCCTAGTTGCAGCTTTCCTAGATTTTGAAGGGGCATTCAGCAATTTGAAGAACCGGATACTTTTAAATAAAATTGCTAAACTGGGACTACCCTCCAAGCTAGCATCTTTTATAAAATCTTTGATAGAATTGCGAAGTTTCCTTGCTTGGGTAGATTCAGCCTCTTCGACCACAAAGATATTAATCAAAGGCCT
The DNA here is from genome assembly GCF_049724085.1 of Artemia sp. Qi Xiang Cuo. Lineage (NCBI taxonomy): Eukaryota > Metazoa > Arthropoda > Branchiopoda > Anostraca > Artemiidae > Artemia > Artemia sp. Qi Xiang Cuo. The sequence goes on along the minus strand of NC_142813.1, from coordinate 40,067,911 downwards.
TCCTAAGGGAGCAGTCCTCAGCTGACTCCTTTTTGCCTTATATCTCTGGGACATGAACCTCCCCCACACGAATCTAAAATATGCTGATGATCTGGTACTATGGTCATCTGGCAACACCTTTGAGATTGCACGTTCAAAGCTACAAAAGTCACTTTTCCAATTTGAAAAATCCTCTCAACATTCAGATTTACCAATTGCACCTACCAAGTCAAAAATAATCCAATTTCACCGAATGTGAAATCATGTTAATGCAAGATTAGCTCTAAATGGAACAACTATTCCAGAAGATAATCATATCAATTACCTAGGTCTCATGCTTGACCAAAAACTTAACTTCCACCTCCACATTTCAAACACAATAAAAAAATGCTATAGAAAAACAATTATACTAAAAAGACTTCTTTCCACACCCTGGGCCTGCCCAGGACTTCTTTCCACACCAGGCATACCAGGCACTGTGGAAAGACTTCTTTCCACACCTGGCACCCTGGGCCTGGTGCATGTGCAAAGACCCAGATGCAAAAAATTGAAATAATACAAAACGATATAATACGTCTCATATTTGGTCTTAGGAAACCCACAAGCAACAAGTTTCTGCTTATGGAGAGTGGATTATCAACAATGAAGGAGAGACGCAGCTTTCTCTTGACAAAACATCTTAAAAAAATTGAATCAAATAGCTCACGGACCCTACATAATTGGTTAAGAAATCCAGCCATGTATAGAGGCATTGCAAATGAGTATGCCAATATTCAGAAGAAGTTCCCTGTACCCGCAAAGTCTATTGCACCTACTTTCCCCCAATCCCCTCCATGGAATTGGACAATCCCCATAATAAATACTGATTTCTCAAATTCGACTAAAGATTTAACCCCATCACTTATGTCCAGAAAAAATTTGCTGAACTTAATACAATTACTTATAAAAACCAATTCCAAATCTTTGTTGATGGGTCCAAAATGAATGAAAAGGTAGCAAGTGGTGCCTTCCTTCCTCACCTGAAAATTGCAATGGGTGAGAGATTGTATAACAATGTATCTATAATGTCCGCAGAGTTAAATGCCATAATCATGGCATTAGAACACCTTATGGAAAATAAATCCTTGATTGCTAATTCAAATAATGTTATAGTTTATTCCGACTCTTTATCAAGCCTTGAGTTGCTATCTTCAGCTCCTCAGTATAAGTTGGATATTGACACTTATCATTGTCTTAGTATTATAGATAATCTTGCTTCAAGTGGCATAACAAGTTATCTTCAGTATAGTCCTAGCCACTCTGGTATAAGTGGTAATCATCAGGTTGATGAAATAGCAAAAAATGCTATAAATATTGACCAGCCAAGTGGGAGACCAATCCCCATTAGAGATATTTACCGATGGAGACTATCAAATATTATGTTTAATAAGAAAAATCCTACTCTTTCCCCCCTTCCCAAGAAGTGTTTTTTCTAAAATTTATCATAGAATTCGTTCTGGAAAAAAAATGGACTAAACTTTCTTGTATTCTCGTATCAGTTTCCTAATTCAAGCGGTTCAGTTCCTCTGTCCCCTCTTTGCAGGTATTATATTATGAATAATGAAACAATTGACCACTGCCTATTTGAATGTAATATGCTGATGTCTGCACAGCATACTTTGCATTGTAAACTGTCAAATTGCTTCAAACACCACAAAATCTCACTATCAGCCAAGAGCCTAGCCGATATACCTGCAAATAGAGCAGAGAAATCGATATCTATCTCCTTATATTTGAACACCTTGAGTTGAAAGATCTACTGAAAGATATCTAAGAATATCTAATAAATAAGAGACAACCAAGCCAGTAGCTCTATAGCCCTCAGAGTGAAGCAAAAGGAAAAGGGCTAAATAGTATCAACTGAAAAGCCCACCTGCTGTGAAATAGAAGAAGAAGATATCATGCAGTTTCATGCAAATCAAGTTTTGGTGTTGGGTAGCCACAGGGAAAATGACATCAATACTAATAGAGTCATCTTTTTGATTTGATATCAAACAGTTCGTGGTAACGAACTGTAAGTAAGGAGCGACCCGACTCAATAGTGACTGAAACTCTAAAAAACAGAATTTGGATACGAATAGATACATCAAAAGAATCATATTTTAATGCTGATTTCAAATATATAAGTTTAATCAAGTTTGGTTCTACCCATCAAAAGATACGCGCGTGATAAAATTTGCCTGATTTTCGAAAAAAGGGGGAAACACTCCCCTAAAAGTTATAGAACCTAAATGAAAATCACACCATCAGACTCAGCCTATCAGGGAAGCCTACTGCAGAGGTTTCAAGCTCCTATCTGCAAAAATGTGGAATTTTGGATTTTTTCCAGAAGAAAGATCAAAGATGCGTGCATATTTGTTTTTTTGTTTTTTGTTGTTGTTTTTTCGCAGGGGTGTTCGACCCAGTAGTCCTAGAAAATCGTGGGAGGGATCATTCAAACGGAAATTAAAAGTTTTAGTGCCATTTTTAAGTGACCAAAAAAAAATGGAGGGCAACTAAGACCCTTCCACACTCATTTTTTCCCCAAAATCACCCCATAAAAATTTTGAGATAGCCATTTTGTTCAGCATGGTCGAAAAAATAATAATTATGTCTTTTAGGATGACTTAATCCCCCAAAGTCCCTGGGGGAAGGGCTGAAAGCTATGAACTTTACCCAATGTTTACATATAGTATTGGTTATTGGGAAGTATACAGACGCTTTCAGGTTGATTTTTTCTGGTTGTGGGGGGGGGGGGGGCTCGGGGGTTGTGTGGGAGGATATTGCCAAGGAGGAAGTTTTCATGGGGGAAGGGACATTGCTATTAATGGGGTGCCGGATTTCCCAGCACTATTTAAAAAAACGATCAGAAATTAAATTAAAAAAAAGTTTTTCTACTGAAATTAAGGAGCAACATCAAAACTTAAAACGAACAGAAATTATTGCGTATGAGATTGGGTCCACCTCCTAGTCAATAATTCGCTCTTTAAGCCAAATATTTTTTTAGTACCTCCATAAGAGCTATTTATTCTAATTAACGACCTTTGTGATTAAGAGGTCATGTGTAAAGAACTGGAATAAAATTCAAACCTTAGCGTAAAGAGCGAGGTATTGACTATGGGCAGAACTAAACATTTTTAAAGAGTTAAAAATATATGAATATAGAAGTTCGTTACGTAAGTTAATTCGTAAGTTAGGTATATTTATTACTAATAAAAACGTTCGTAGATAATTACTCAGATCGATTTTATACTCAGAGAGCATTAAGTACGCATAAAAACGGGCCAAAACAATTTTCTCGCTTATAGGTCACCTCAAGTTCAAAACGAGTTTGTAGAAATTTTAGGAAATAAAGTTAAACAAACCAAGTAGTAAGATTTTTGATTTATGAAAACCAAGAAGTTAGAATAGAGATATCTTTTTCTTAATTTCATTGAAAAAAGAAAAATCTACGGAAGGCATGAGCAGAGACAAATCTACAGGGAGACCAGGAACAGCCTGCCCCGGGCGCCAGCTTGTAATGGTGTTGGATCGTAAGGTACTTTTTCATCCGATCAACCCAAATTTGAACCCTAATTTTCAGCTCTGGAACGCCCTAACGCTTAAGAGCGAAGAATGGGGTTAGCTTCGTTTGGGGAACTATAGGGATAAAGGAAGGCACGGATGGAATGACAGGGGAAAGCTCCCCTTCCTTAGAAACGAATAGGTAACCACAATCGTGGGAAACAATTCTGTTCATTCGTTTCAGACTCCTCCAAAAATTTATAGAGACGATGGGGGTGGCCTCATATAATAATTTTAGACTTTAATATTCCTGTGAATTGTTTGGTTTAAGTTTCCTAGCGTCTTAGAAAAAAAACCTTATTTTTGCTTCGTCCCTTCTTGATTTTTTTCATTTCCCGAAAGATCTTTTTTGTACTTTAATGGTGTCACATTGTGTTAAAAGTTGCAGTATTTGTTTTGCCTTTATTTATGTATGCTAATATAGCTATAGTCACTACCATATCTGTGTGCCTATTGGAGGAGTGGATAAAATTTATTCCAATTTCACGGTTCGAGCACTATTCATTGGGATTATAAGCTTTTTATTAACATGTGTACCGTTGGATATCGCAGGAATTATTTAATATCTTTTATTTAAGAGCATTATGAAAAAAAAATTCTGGACAATTGTTTTTGTTTTTTTTTGCTCGAAGAATTCAGGAAAGGAAAAACTAGTGTTTGAAAATAAAAAATAGAACTTAAGTTCCATAGCTTATGTACCGCAAAACATCTTGAAAAACTGCATATCCGAACACGACAATCGCCTTTAAAGACGTATTTATCTATACATGTATTAGTTGTTTCTAATGAAAGAAGGTTTAAAAAATTAAAGTCAATTAAAAACTATTTTAGAATCACGACAGTTGAGAATTGCTTGACAAACTTGAGTATAATCGACATAAAACATTACATGGCTTTGAAGCTCTAATATGAAGATATCATAAAGATGTTCGCTTAAAAAAAAACCTTTAAAGCTAAGTTTTAGTTCACAGGATAAGATTAATTGCAAATAGATTAAATTGTATGTCTAATGTGTTACAAATACAATTTTGTTAGGTGGATTCCTACGAGCTTTGTTTAACCTTATTTTTAAAGCCGTTCCTAAGGCTGATGGTGCCTGGGACAAATTAATTACGGCACTCCATCCCAACTCAAACACAAAAAAAAGCTCCAGTTGTGGTGTCCCTCCAGCCACAGTCCCTCAGCAATGGCACAGCTTGACCTGGTTGAGCCCCCTTTGAACGGCCCTGCTTATTGTAAATATTAGCATATATATAAGAAAATATATTGGTAATAGTAAAACAATTAAATAAACCCACAATAAATATTTTTAGAGAAGTAAAACAGCCATAATTTAATATCTTATAATGGATTTTTGACTGGAGGTGGGACCTAGTCCCATTCTCACCCCGGGTGCCGTGTGGTCTAGATCAGTCCCTTTACCTTAAATTGAACATATTTTTATTGTCATGGAACATATTATTTGCAGTTGGAATATTGTTGAGCTTTAAACCGAGTGTTGTCGAGCTTGAATCAAAGCCCGCTCATTTACATCCTCAACACACACGAACAAATCGCTTTCTAAATCATACTTAGATTATTGCCATCTAATTAACCAGATATTGGAAGTTTGGTTGCCATCTATTAATTGAAAGTTATGAATAAAATGATTTAGCATTATCATCAAACATGATGGCTGTTGGTCAATGAATTACTTATTATTCTAGAATGTAAGACACTATATTCATGGTTTTATTTCGAGGAAATCTGAACTAAAAAATTCATTCTTTGCTCAAGAAAATAAGCCATGTTAGTCTAGGAAAATGTCAATTTAATTCAGCCAGGTCAACATGAAAATATTACCATGCAAAAGCAGGCTAAGCCACAGAGGACTGGTGATACAAATTATGGTGAACGTACCAGTTGATGCCTTTTTTATGCTCTTTCCAAATGTAAATATTACTTTACTAGGAAGTTCAGTTTTAAGCCCTTTATGGACCCTTAAACATGATATCTCAGGCTATTTTGGCTAGAAAAGCAGTAGCCTATGTATAGGTGTTGTAGGCCTCATGGTGTCTGAGGTGTCTGAGGGGCAAAGTAAAGGGTAAGATACCTAGTAGTTAGCCAGCTAATCCACTCTTTAGAAGCTAAATCATTATAAAATCTCTATCATCACTTTGAAAGTGGATTGTTCCACATTGTTCAAAATCTGTTTAACAAGTAGGCTTATGTGATTAGTTTTAACGTTTTAACCACATACAACACACAATTTCAAATATACAGATTGACAACAGTGGTGCCTAGTCTTAGATGCACATTTAAAGCTTCAACCTAATCTTAGAAAATGCTGTCTTATCTTTGGAACATGATCCTAATGTTAGAACAAGAGGTACTTACATATTACAGTGGCAACACTCAAGTTCTTCATCTAAGCAGAACTGGTTTTCTGACAATGTATGAAATTCATTTAGTTTGCAATCTGTATTGATAAAGAATAGTGTCTGACCATGGATGTTAAAATAAAAATTTGGGATTTGCCAAGGACTAAAGAAGAGGTAATTAAATTTTTCCAGAATAAGGATTTGTTGCCCAAAACAAAACAGTAAATTTCTAGGTGACCCTATAATTTAGCTAGGATAGAAATCAAAACATTTGATGCTTTTCTATGCTTTCATAATTTATTTAAAATACCTTTTGGGCCCCTTTAAGGGCTGAAGATGCAATTAGCTCCAGAAGCAATTATCGAATTATGAAAGAGCATAAAAAAGGCATCAAATGATGTTTTCACTTTCATCCTAGCTAAATTATAGGGCCACCTAGAAATTTACCAACAAAACAGTGTGTCAATAGACACAACTTGACTTTATCCTCTTTCAAGAAAAATCCTATTTAGATGTGTACAAGTAGGATATGTTTAAAAAAAGTTGGTTTGCTCACAGTAGAATACCATTTGTTACTGCAATTTGTTTCATTTATTTGTGGGTTTATAAAATTTTGTCTAAGGCCTGGTGTGAACAAGAGCTAGACATTAGTATCAAAACAGTTGTCAATTAGAATAAGTACCTATGTGAAGTGTGCATGTTTTCTGTACAACTGAAAAACTATGGAAAATTGGAGGAATCAGCCTTGTAGTTGAAATAGACAAAACTTTGTTCACAAAAAGGAAAATGATTAATACAGGAAGAATTTTACAGCAATAATTTTGCAAATAATCTCTCCAGAGAAACGCATGAGCCAATTATACATAAAGTCATAAGCCACATATGTGGGAAAAAGACTTCTCCCAACCCACTCCTGTATGAGCTTTTACATAATAATACCCATTATGACAACGATATTGAAAAGGCTAACCTATTTGCAACTCTTTTTGTTAATAAGCTAACATCAAACAATCAAAGCAATCTGTCCACAATTCCTATGAACCCTAGTTACCAACCATGCCCAGGATCCGAGTACATAACTAATCCATTTTCAATCCAGGAATTGAATAATGCAATACATCATATTAGGTCCAAAACTAGCAGCAGCTATGACAACATACACCCTACATGGATAAAGAATCTCATACCTTCATACAAACAAGAACTGCTAAATTGTTATAATCACGCTTGGGCATCCTCTAGGTTCACCAATATATGGAAATGTTCGTCCCTCCTACCAATCCTAAAGAAAAATAAACCAAAAGATAACCCTGAGTCTTATAGGCCCATAATGATTACACCTGTGATGGGGAAAATAATGGAGAAAATGATTTATCACAGACTCCTCTGGTTTGTTGAGAAAAATAACATGATCCCACACACTCAAACTGGATTCAGGAAATACCACTCCTCAACAGATGCTTTCATTTTGCTAACAAATGCAATAAATGAATCTTTCTCAAAAAATAATATCCTAGTGGCAGCTTTCCTTGATTTTGAAGGAGCATATGACAATGTGAACCACCAAATCCTTTTAAATAAACTTGCAAACCTTGGAGTACCTCCCAAGCTAGTATCCTTTATTAAATCCTTCATATAAGTGCGAAGTTTCATTGTTTGTGTTGGTTAAGCCTCTTCACCCCAAAAGACAATATCCAAAGGCCTAGCTCAGGGAGCAGTCCTCAGTTGCCTCCTATTTGCCCTATATCTCTGGGACATGAACCTACCCCACACGAATCTACAATATGCTGATGATCTGGTGCTATGGTCATCTGGCAACACCTTTCAGATAGCACAGTCAAATCTGCAAAAGTCACTTTTCCAGTTTGAAAAATTCTCTCAACATTCAGATTTACCCATTTCACCCACCAAGTCAAAAATAATCCAATTTCACAGGAAGCAAAACCATGTTAATGCAAAACTAACTCTAAATAAAACAACTATTCCAGAAGATAATAATATTAATTACCTTGGTCTAATGCTTGACCAAAAACTTAATTTCCACCTCCACATTTCAAACACAATAAAAAAAATGCTATAGAAAAGCAATTATACTAAAAAGACTTCTTTCCACAACCTGGGGTTGTAAGGAGAAAACTTTACTCCAGTTTTATGAATCACATATAAGACCCCATATTGACTAAGGGCTCATTGTCTATGGTGCATGTGCAAAGACCCAGATGCAAAAAATTGAAACAACACAAAATGATATAATACATCTCATATTTGGTCTTAGGAAACTCACAAGCACCAAGTTTCTGCTTATGGAGACTGGATTAACAACAATAAGGGAGAGACGTAGCTTTCTCTTGATAAAACATCTTACAAAAATTGAATCAAATAGCTCACACACATTACATAATTGGTTAAGAAATCCAGCCATGTATAGAGGTATTGCAGATGAGTATGCCAATATTCAAAAGAAGTTCCCTGTACCAGCAAAGTCTATTGCACCTACTTTCCCCCAATCCCCTCCATGGAATTGGTCATTTCCCATAATAAATACTGAATTTTCAAAATGGAATAAAGATTTAACCCCCATTGCTTTTGTTCAGAAAAAAATTGCAGAACTTAATACAATTACCTATAAAAATCACTTCCAAATATTTGTTGATGGGTCAAAAATGAATGAGAAGGTTGCAAGTGGTATTTTCCTTCCTCATCTGAAAATTGCAATGGGAGAGAGATTATTTAATAATTTATCTATAATGTCTGCTGAGTTAAATGCCATAATCATGGCATTAGAACACCTTAAGCAAAACCAATCTTTGATTGAAAATTCGAATAATATTATCATTTATTCTGACTCTTTATCAAGCCTTGAGTTGCTGGCCTCAGCTCCTCAATATAAGTTGGACATTGACACTTATCATTGTCTCAGTATTATTGATAATCTTGCTTCAAGTGGCATAAAAACTTACTTTCAGTACATTCCTAGCCACTCCGGCATAAGTGGTAATCATCAGGTTGATGAAATAGCAAAAAATGCTATAAATATTGACCAGCCAAGTGGGAGACCAATCCCAATTAGAGATATTTACCGATGGAGGCTATCAGATATTAATTTTAATAAGATTAATCCTATCCTTTCCCCCTTTCCCAATAAGTATCTTTCTAAAATTTATCATAGAATTCGTTCTGGAACAAATGGACTAAATTTCATTGCATTCTCATATAAGCTTTCTAATTCAAGTGGTTCAATTCCCCTGTCCCCTCTTTGCAGGCATTGTAATATGAATAATGAAACAATTGACCATTGCCTATTTGAATGTAATATGCTGACGTCTGCACAACATACCTTGCTTTCTAAACTGTTAAAATACTTCAAACACCACAAAATCCCACTATCAGCCAAGAGCCTAGCCAACTATACCTGCACACAGAGTATAGAAATCGACATCTATCATCTTATATTTGAACTCCTAGAGTCGAAAGATCTGCTGAAAGATATCTGAATATATCTAATAAATATGAGGCAATCAAGCCAGTAGCTCTGTAGCCCACAGAGTGAAGCAAAAGGAAAAGGGCTAAATAGTGTTACTGAAAAGCCCGCCTGCTGTTAAATAGAAGAAGAAGGGGTATTATATCATCTATATTTAATCATATTTTGGTATTTATTAGGATTGAGCACTTAGATGAAGAACTTGAGTGTTGCTGCTATAATACATAAGTACTGAACAACATATCCCAATCACAGACAGAGTCAACCTTGGGTAGACTTAATCTAAAACAGGTGTTGTGAAACAGAATAAATTTATTTTGATGGGCTATGGTGAAGGTAACTTTTGTTAATATTCAAATGTTGAAAAACAAAATGTTTTCCAAGATTCTAGTCAGCCAATCCCAACTGGTTACACATGATGTTTTAATAAAAATTCAACATAATGTCCAAGATTTGGCACTTGCTGTCTAAGTATAGGAAAGATAGTTTTTAAACAGAATATGAATGAATAAATATTTATTTACCATTATACAGTTAAACAACAAAATACAATGGAGTATTCTGAAAAGGAAAAGAAAAAACTATGAATACATAACATAATCAAAACAAAATCAAATAGAGTCATTTTTCAAGGGTGGTGAAGATGGCCAGTTTGATAAAAATTCAAACTGAGAGTCCCCTGCTAGGAGGGGCCAAACCACATAACCATTTCTAAACCATCTAGGGATTTGTAGAAGGTACTATAAAAAGGCATTAGCTACAGTATATCTGGAAGGGTATTACCTTAAATTGCATGTCCAGCAAGATAAGGTGGTGTTGAGCCTCCTGTAGAAATATTGCTGTTGGTGTTACAAGGTTATGATTTGACATCCCAGTTCAGCCTCTATTCAGCATTGGCCCAGTCTTGATCAACTCCTTTCTTGAAGGCATCTAGAGTTTTAGATTGGATGGTGGCTTCAGATAGGCTGTTCCAGAGTGGAACGGAATGGACTGAGAAGAACTGTTGGCACTCTTGCTTGATGAAATGGGGGCCTGCAGCTTCTTGGCGTGTCCTCTTGTGGTAGTTGAGAAGGATGGGGAAAAGATATGACTTAATAGGTCATTTTCTAGTGAATTATGAGTTGCTATTACATCTCCTCTTTTCCTATGGTATACTAAGCTAGGGAGTTTGAGTAAGGTGAGACATTCCTTGTAAGATTTGTCTTGGAATGCAGAGATAAGCTTAGTTGCTCTTCTTTGGACACACAAGTACTTTCACATCCATCTTATAGTACAGAGAGGCTAATATCATGCCAAATTCCAGGTGAGGATGGACCATGGCTTTGTACAGTTTTGTAATCACTCCCAACTTCCTAGTGGCAAATGTTTGCTTTATGAGGCCAAGGGCTTGGTTTGGTTTTGCAACTTGAGCTTGTATGTGGCAGTGAAACTTCAGCTCACTGTCAACAATAACCCCCAGGTTCTTCTCCTCGCTGACTGCCTCAAGCTGGGCATCTCCTATGTGATATGCAAGTTTTGGATTATTGCATCCAAGATGTAGAACTTTACATTTTAAGGCATTGAACTGTAGACACCAATCCGATGACCATCTAGATAGTCTGTCCAGATCTTCTTGCATAGTTGACAGATTTAGGTTGTTCTGGGCCAGTCCTAGGAGCTTGCAGTCATCAGCATATAGTATCAAAGGATTCTTCAGGTTTGTTGTACAGTCATTGATGGATATGCTGAATAATGTGGGCCCCAGGATGGTGCCCTGTGGCACTCCTTTTGTGACTAGTAGCGGTTCAGAATAGACAGCATTGCCATTGCAGTTGTACACCAACACCCTCTAAGTCCTGCCAGTTAGAAAGGCATCTAGCCAAGCTACTATATCTTCATGCACTCCATATGCCTTTAATTTCAAAATTAGTTGTTGGTGTTGAACTTTGTCAAAAGCTTTGGCTTGGTTGAGCAATATGACATCCACCAGTGTCCAAGAGTCTAGTCACAATATGACTCAATTAGATTAGTATCAATTGAGTGGCCTTTTTGAAAACCATGTTGACTTTTGCTAAGCAATTGGTTTTTCTTGAGGTGGGAGACCAGTGCATTGTTTATGATGCCCACAAGTACTTTACATACTACTGATGTGAGACTTATGGCTGATAGTTACTAGCAAGATCTCTTCTCCCTTTCTTCTGTATTGGCTTGCTTCCAATCATTTGGAAGTGAGGGACATCTTAAACATCATAGCAATTGGTTTGGCAAAGTATTCAGCAGTTTCTTTTAACAGTCTTGGGTGTAGGTTACCAGGTCCAGCAGCTTTGTTAGCCTCAAGTTTTTTTAGCCTCTTCTTAACATCCTCTTTACAAATAGTTGGCATGACCATCGGTTCTGGGATTAGTTTTTCTGGTAGAGGAGGTGGTATGTTGGCTGTGGGTAGGGCAGAGAAATTGGTACTAAAACTGGAATTTAGGAGGTATGCTTTTTCTTTTGTATCTGAAGCTTTTTTACCATCCTCTCTCATTAGATCTGGGATATCTCGTCTGGACGGACTAGCTGCAGAGACATGTCGCCAAAACACCTTTGGGTTCTGTTTTGAGTTAGCTGCAATTGTATCTTCATGGTCCCTCATAACCTTCTGAGTCAAATTTCTTAGTCTGTTTCTACATTTCTTAAACCTGTCATGGTGGTTATCACATTTACATTTTACATACTTGGCCCAAGCTCTTTTCTTTTTCTTCATTCCTCTTTTTACTTCTTTTGGCAGCTTTGGGAGTGTTTTAGGTGGTAGACAACAATATTCTTGGGTGTTTTTCTTTTCAGCATCTAAGACTGTTACCTTAAATATTTCCCAGCTTTTCTCAATGTCCCCACTATTGACTATATCCTCCCATTTAGTCCTGGATAGGTCCTGCCTTATCTGCTCATAGTCTGTAAAGGATTTCTTTATCATGTTCTCCTTCTTATTGTTTATCTGTATCTCAGTCAAGATACAGACATGGTCACGGCTTCCAAGAGCAGGATGGTAACAAATAGAGAGAACTCATTCAGGATCATTTGTGATAACTAAGTCAAGTAAGGAGGGTTGTTGTTGGTGCCTGAATCATGTTGGTTGGTCTACAATCTGTATCAGTAGGTTGTCAGAAAGGGAATTTGTTGTGATACAAGATGAGCCACTTTCAGGAGGGTATCATATTCCTTCAACACAATCAAGATCAGGCATATTAAAATCTTCAAAGATAAAGACAGTTGAGTATTCATTGGAACTCATTTTGGACACCAGGTCAGATATGGATAGATGTGAAATAAATTGATCAGGGGCTGATGGACTTTGGTAAAGCTATGTCGCCTTTTTTGGTGCGGGAGAGCTTAAGGAGTTCTGCTTTCTGCTTACTTGAACTAATAGAAAACAATATGGGATCAGGCCTCGCAGCGGCAGGGGTTCTAGAATCTGTGGAGTTTTGAGCTTTTGGTAAGCGTCGAATGTTCGTAATGCTGTCCACATCGACTTTGAATTCATTTTTTAGGAATCTTCGTATGAATTGTTTATCGTCTGCTTGAGGTGGTATGCCATATGCAATAAGGTTCAGGTGTCTGTTGTATCTGTCTTGTTTCTGCCTGACAATTTTACAAACATCAGTTTCTAATTTCTCAGCAACAACATGACCTGCTATGTCCACAGCTCCAGATAAAGACACTTTTGTCTTGACACTCTTGTTGAGATCTTGAATTTTGGCTTTAACAGAGTCCAAAGATGCACTCATGTCCTGTTTGAGTGAGCCAAACATGTCCTGCATTTCGTCTCAGTGCTCATTCAATGCGGTTTTTAGAACATCTTGAACACTTTGTTTGACACTACCAGCCTTACACATGGGGCACACCCAAACACTTCCAAGTCTAAGATTCATCTATAAGTCAGAAGTTTGAGAAATTTCGTTAAGAGCCTTAATTTTGGAAAAAAAAAGGTTCATGTGAGTGACGTCACTCGAAATGCATTCGAAAAGCATACATACGTCATATTTGCTTCAGTAGTTGTTGTATCATTTCCAGTGTCTACAATGTAGTCCAAATTACACAAGAAACATGATTGACAAGTAAAATCATATGATTGACGTCATGTTTGTGAGTTTATTTCAAGAGAAGAAATTACATCATCCCCCCCCCCAAGGAGTGAACGTATCATTTTTATATCTATGATGCATACAGTATTACAAAAGAAACATAGCTAAGTATAAAATATCAAGTGTAATTAGTCTATTTACAAAAGGCATTTTAAGTAGTTTCATAATGCCTAGAGGACAAACGAAAAACCTAGACCATCAAACGTGACAAGACCAATCCGAGCAGCCAAAACAAGACTTCTTATTCATCATGAGTATATGAGTTCAATACAGTAGCCCTTTTATGAAATTAAATAGAAAAAAAAAACAGTTTTTCCACTAAAGTAAGCACCTACGTTAAAACTTCAAATAAACAGATTTTTTAATATATGAGGAGGCTTCCCTCTCTTAAGCTCCTCTCTTTACGCTAAAGTTTGACTTTTTCTCAATTCTTTAAGAAAGACTTCATAAACATTAGGGCCGTTTTATTAGGATAAAAAGCTTTGTCAAAGCAATAGAGACGTTAGTTAATGAGCAAGGGATTTAGGAGGGTGCAGCCCCACTCATATACGGACTCATTTTTGTCCTTTTCAATTTTGTTCTGTTCTTTAAGTTGAAAAAACTTATTTTTTCAAGATTTTGTCGGAAAATCCGGCTCCCTCAAGGTTGTTTCAGGCACCATCCCCCTCCCCACTCAGCGCCTACCGACACTTTCCTAAAAGGTGATTGGAAATAAAAAAAAAGCTTACTATTCTTATTAAACAGCCATTGTGTTTCAGGAGTCGTTCTTAAGGAATTTGGACAAAAGGTCAAAACTTTAGCGTAAGCAGTAAGGTCTTGAGGAGGGGCAACCCCTTTCATACACGTAATGATCTCTGTCCGTTTAAGTTTTGATGTTGCTCCTTACCTTCAGTTGAAAAACCTTTTTTTAATTTAATTTCTGATCGCTTTTAAATAACACCGGAAAATCCGGCTCCCCCTCCATGGAAAGTTGTCACGTAAAAATACCTCCCCCCTCTCCAGGGAAATTCCTCCAAGACAATTCCATTCTAGCTGAAAATTCTGTCCAGAAAATTTCTTGCGGATTATCTTGGGTGAAAATTTTTTCTTTGCGCACTTTCATTTGAAAAAGACTAATACCTGATTGTTTTTAAAATGATGCTGGTAACCCTCCCTCCACCCCTCAGTTGAAAATTTTCCCAGCAAAGAGGCAACAAAAGGATATTTTCCAGCTAAGGTTTTTTTCGGCGGAGGGAGGGGTACAAAAGAAACTTTAAAAATGCATTAAAATATGAAATTGAAATCTACTCCCTTAAGATTTCCGAGAATATTTCTGGTCTACGCTGTTATTATGAAAGTAAAGAATAACACTAAACCCCAAATAAGCAGACTTTATTCCATACAGGAGGAGGACTATCCCTTCCTCATCCACACCTCCGCCTCAAGGTCGCAGAAATTTCGGAATGTGGATCAGAAATGAAGAGTTTGAGTCCCTTTTTTAAAATCCAGATGGATTGAAGATCAACCAGCCGCGTGGGGGTGCTATTTTTTGGGTGGGGTTCTGCAGGTGGTATTTTCCATGGGGGATATTTTCCAGTGGATTAACGGCAGCCACCAAAAAAGGACACGCAAAGATAAAAAAAAAAGACCGCTAATATCTTTAGATGCGTCAAATTAGGCATGTTCAATGCCGATAAAAACCAGAAAAGAACAGAAACGTCTAACAGCAAGAAAAAAGGAATTGCAACTAATCAAGTGAAGAAGAGAAGGGGCAAATCAGAATTGCTGATCAATAAAACTAAAATTAATTAAAATCTAGCCTGCATTAGGCTGGACTCTTATTACCTGGATTACATTTGGTTTGCTTTTTTTTGTGGGGGAGGGGGGGTCAATTGTCTTGAGTTTTCCTTTAAAAAAATGTCGCTTCTAGTGTTCTTTTGTCCTCTTGCATTATTCTTGTTGTTCCGTTCTTCTGGTTTCGAATTGCTTTCGTTTTTATTCTTTTGCTTCACTAATATAAATGAATAAATAAACCTTAAACGAGTGCAGCTAAAATTGAATTTGCTAATCAAGCTTAAAGCAAACAGAGATTAAATAAACAATCAAAGCAAACAAACATACAACATGTACTAATATAAATTGATAAATGAATCTTAAAACGAATGAAGCTTTAGTTAAATAGGCGAGTCAAGATTGAAACAAACAAAAATCACTACAGAAAACAGTATGGGTACTGCCTCCTGCCCTATCTGTAAAGGTCTAAAACCTACTGCGTCATTGGCGCTTTACTGAAAATGAATTATATTACAAATATTTTCTTACGTACTTATTACCACATTGAAAATGAAAATAAAATTACAGTAAAATTTAATTTTGAAATGATGGCTTTTCATCAGCTGATATCACAAGTATTTAGTTTAATCTTATTTCTTCCCAAAACCGTTCACGACAAAATTAGTTTCACTACAGACGAGTACAGACAAGAATTTAGCTAATGCCTCCTTCCCTAGCTGTACAAATCTAAAGCCTACTGCGTCATTGGCGCCATTGAAAACGAATTATATTACAAATATTCTGCGGTTTTAACAGATAACAAACTGAACATGTTCGATAAAATCAGATTCCAACCCAGGTTTTTAGCATGTTGTTAAAATGGGGTTTGACTACAGCTGAAATTCTGAGAAATGTGTTTTATAAGGAACAGTAGGAACGTAATATGATAATAGACTATAAGCTAGAATACAGAAATATTCAATTTCTGATAGATAGAGAGAGAGAGAGAGAGAGAGAACCGGAAAGATTAAATAAAATTTCACATATAAGCCAACCTTCCTCCATTGGGATGATTAGCTTTTCTTATGACAAAAAACTACCAAAAACGACAATAAAGTAATTTAATGCCAAGGTAGAAAATCTGGGACAAAGACAAGATTCAGTTTTGGAGGGCTCCAACTCGTTTTTGTGCAAAGAGGGGGTCTGGATTTTCTAGTATTTCAAAATTAGGTATTTGTTCATTGAGAATCGACGGAACTGACATTGGTGAAGGGACTCCTTACCTTGTATGCAGTTTAACATCGTTTAAAGATAATATTTTTCTTATCTCTCTTGTCTCACCTTGATACCTACTAGACAAAACGCTTTTGTTTTGTAAAAAGAAAGATGTTTATGTTCTCAGAAAAGAACAAATTCTAGCTCCATCAATGCCATCCACAACTTCAGTGAAATAATGCAAGACTAACATTTGTTGCCCTTGGATTGACTTTTGATACCCTTGATTAGATATGCAATATAATTTTTAGCATTTTTTACATTATTATATAAGTTAAAATTTATATTTATATTTTTATATGAATTAAAATTTATATTTTATACTTTAATATCAGTATTTATGTATGAATATAAAATATTTTTCTTATATAAGATTGAATCAGTATTTTTATATTCACAAGAAGAAAAGTCGTGAAGATTACAAACTGACTAGAAAATATTGGCTTAATGTTCTGATTAGATATAATAGATGGCTGATGGATTATGAACATGTAATCACGGCCGTATCCAGAGGAATGTTAGGAGTTTCAACCCCCCCCCTCCCCCAGAAATCTTGTCCGACTCCTAACAACGTAACAAAAATGCATATTGACAAATTGATGCTTTACCCCCTCCCCCCATCCGAACAAAAAATCCTGGATACCGCCTTGCATGTCATCTGCATTCTTTAGTTTGGTTTGATCGGTTATATTTTCTTTCAAATGATGCTATAGATGAGATATGCACAAAACTTCTCTCCCAAAAATTCTGGTTTCAAAGAACTTTAATCGTTGTAATGGTCTACGAAGGATGGAATGAATCTGTTATTCTACTCTGAAGTTTTTGAATTATTCTTGTTGACTATATAATGCTTAGGGTTGGGTTTGTTTGTAGAATATTAACTTTCTTTTTATGTACATGATACATAGTGTGCCCTTTTGCAACAGTTGTAGTGGCATCAATTGGGGGAGGGGTGGGTGCCTGCCTAAATTTTGAAAAAACACCTCTTTTGAGACATTTTTATTGAAAAGTTTTTTTTATTCTCATTGTAAAAGCAACAAATTCACCCCCCCCCCCGATCTTGAAAATAGCATTTTGCCCCCCCCCCCCTTTCTAAATTTTAGTGAATTGGCGCAAATGAAAAGTTGATCTGCTTTCTTTTAGCCAATATGGAGCAAAAACAAAATCGATATAAACTAATATGATTTTTGTTTTTTTCGGGAAAATCCCCAAAAATTCGGGGATAGTTGAAGCACTGAACAGAGCGAAACTGATGAGCCGCAAGTAATGAAAGAAAGAGGTAATACCGAACTCTCAGCTGCCATTCTTGGGAGCCATATGCAGTTTATAAGTGGCCACGAAATTTCTTGTTATTTCAAAATCACTTTTCTGTATAAAAGCAGCGCAGTGGCAGAGTGTACCTGGCTTTTTGACGATAAATCACATCATCCCAGTTTTGTTAAAAAAAAATCACTCAGTGACAATTTATTACGCTCCCTGGCATTGTGCGCCCCTAGGCCCGGGCCTATTGGTAAATTCTGGCCTGTAGATTCATTTTACCCTACTAATTAAAATGAATGTATTATTTCTCGAATTTATTGTTTTTAGTTGTAATAAAAATATGTCTAGACATTGTTAAACAGCATGTGCCTAATAATGGCCATTCAGTGAATTTGTAAATTTTAAAATTAATTATTTGCCATTTTAGCCCGATTTTTCTAGATTTTTAAATAATTAGCGTGAAAATAATACCCGGGCTGCGTTATAGTCGCACTTGTGGATAAAATTGAAGTTCCGCATGACCACAGCCAAGGGCATGTCCAGGATTTTTATGTACAATAAACTTTAAAAACACATAAAAAAATATGTTTATATGCATTTTTGTTCCGTTTAGAGTCCGACAAAGTTTTTTTTTTGCGGGGAGGGAAGGGGTCGAACCCTGTAGCACCCCTATGTATGGCCTTGCTCTTGCCATTTCAATTTTGCACTTCTGTAGACAAGGATGACGTTAAGCTCAATGAGAAAGAATTTCCATTCATAAATCTTGGCTTTTTTTTATCAAGATGGTTTGACTATGGCGTGGCTTGGGTATACTGCTGGCTTTAGGTACGTATGTTGTATGTTTCATCCAACATGATAGGCTTATAATTGTACCTGAACATGAGGGAAATTGGATGTTAGCTGAAACTGTATGACCATTTGAAAGATTATGGGCTCAAAATGTAGCGGCATTCCAGACATCCTCTTCGTCCTCAGACATATATCAAACATATAAAGATTTGAATATTGGTCCCCAAAAAATGTATTTTTTTAGAGCACTAGGTATTCCAGAATCATTGACTGATCACCCCATGAACATTACTAGGGGTCAGGGAAGGCTCCCTGTTTTACACCCATTCTGAAGGAATGCTTTTTTATGTGGCTTCAGGATTCATTTTGTTATAGTAAATAATTTGTACCATCTTTCTTGAGGTTTTGAACTCCAGGTTTCAGTCATTAATTAAAGAGATTCAAGCAAGATTACAAAAAAAAACAAGGTGTTAGATACAATATTTCTACTGAAAAGAATTTCATCTGACTTGAATGTACATGCATAAGGTCTATCCTTATTTGGTCAGAATTTCTGGCTGCAGATGATTAGCTTCTTACCAGATCCATAAGACCCCAAGAGCTTCCTTTATAAAATGTATTAAAAAGAGTTTCCTTTCTAAAATATATTCAATAAAAACATAGTAATGTGGAAGAGTCCAAATACAACATAGTTCTAATTAATTATTCTGTGTCTTAGTTGTTGCAAGAAGGAAAAATAAATAGTTCACAATTTACATTTCCTTGAGGCTGATAATTTGTTCTGTCCGTTGATGCTTGGATTAAGTCATTGTCCAACTTTTTGAGGCATCTTGACCTCTATCCCATAAAGACTCACCAAAAGTATTTTGAAATTCTGTAAAAATTCATTAACAAACAAAGTAAGTTCCCTTCTAAGGAAACATGGTCTGACTGTTTTTTATACAATAAAAAGGAATATAAGACAAATATGCACACAGCTCTGATGTTTAGTGGGGAGGTGGATTAGAAGTCTCTTCCTAGAAGAGAGGACCCTTCCCTGTCTGTAGACGTGCCATTATAGTTTGGTTTGTCTATTTCTATGCAGATTCTACTATTTGTGCTTCTTGTTTTTGCCTCTACTGCTTCCTTTACTTGCCACTAATATTCTTTTATGTTTTCCAGAGCTGTCAACTTCCAGAAAGTATTATTATTGCTGGTTGTTATTTGCAGCATTGAAAATTGAATGCCAGTGAATATTTTACATGGGGTTAAAGTGTATTGTAATTTTCAATGAACCTCCAGATAAACTATGCCCCTAGTGTCGGACACTGTTTCACTTTTTCTGACGTATGCAGATTACTTGTGTGATGAACGATCTGATAGTGATGGTAAAAAAGACTTGAATTTAGAGTTTGAAACACCAGCAGGAGTTATCAAAGTTTTGAGAAAAGTTAACACTGGGAACGAGGCTAGTGAGAAAGATAACGTGTTTGTAAAGAACTTGATACAAGCAGCTCCAAGTTTAGTGAAAGCAATCAACTTTGCCAAACCTCTTGATCAAAGTGTTTTAGAAGTACCTGTTGAATTCCTTCCTGAATGTGCTTTAAAAATGGCAACTGAAGGGACAGTGTTCAAAAATCCTCTAGACGGTTCTCTTAGTGATCTTGTTATTGAAATTGGATATTCGTTTACCACCTCAGTTGAAGAATGCAAAGCACACTTGAGGAGCTTGTCACAGGAGATGGCACCTTCTCAAGTTTCCAGAACTTTGTCAGCAATGATGAGAACTTTAGTTGGTCTTGACAGTAAAGGATTATGGGGAGCAGATGGAAAAGAAAAGCTGCCAAGTGATTCTGGGCAAACTTGGAATGCAGAGAACTTTGTCCAAGCCCTTGTTGAGATATGCCCAAAATTACAATGGGAAGAAGTTGTTCTTGAGCTAGACCACCCTGGCTTTCAAGTGTACAGTCGGTCAGCTTTGGTGTTTCTTACAACTGCATTGAATGCTGGCTTGAAAAGCAAAGGTCAGCCTATTGAGCAAGTATTTGCCCAATTCTTGTACAGACGATGGAAGTACTCAGACAGTCAAATGTCATTAATTACTCAAGTGGTCAAAAACCCTGACATTGTCTCTCTTGTTGAATTGCCCCATACACCAGTTTCTACTGATATTCTTAAGATATTAAATGATGGTGATAATAAAGAACTCAGTCAGTGGAAGTCAGCAGAGCTGCTTGAAATTCTTCTTTTCTTAGCTGAAAATGGGCAATATAGTGCAGTTCAAGAATTGGTTAAAGTTCCAGTACAACATTGTCCAGATGTGTTGGTTTTGGGTTTGATTCAACTTTTATCTCCCATGACCCAAATGCGGCAAGAATTAATTGCAAATCTTATTCCAATTTTTTTGGGCAATCATCCAAATGGAGGAGTGATATTGCACCATGCATGGCACGCACAGACTGCCAGTATTAAGTCTCTTGTGATTGCAGCCATGGCAGACTGGTATGTAAGAGGGGATTTTGATCAATCAAGGTTATCTAGAATACTAGATGTTGCACAAGATCTAAAAGGACTTTCGGTTTTGTTGAATGCACAGTTCTATGCTTTCATAATTGACCTTGCTTGTTTAGCAGCCAGGCGAGAATACTTGAAGCTTGATAAGTGGATTACTGACAAAATTAGAGAGCATGGTGAACCATTTGTTGTTGCTCTTGTTAAATCCGTGCAGAGAAGAATACCTCACCTAACCCTGAATAAAGATGAAATTGGAGCCAAGTCATCTTATTTTCCTGTGGAGACTCTAGTTACAATTTTGAACTGCCTCCAATCGTGTGCTGCTCAAGTAAGCCAAGAGTTATCAGAGACAATTGTTTCTATGAATACAAGCTGCAATATGTTGCTTCAAAGAGCAAGAGCCCAGCAACAACAAGCAGCACAAGGCCTGAGTAAACCATTCAGAGGTGGGATGGATACAACCTGGGGTAGCTCTGGATTTGGAAATCAATTCATGCCAAGTGGTATGATTGACACTGCACCAGGCCTTTCATCTGGCATGAGTAATCTTTCTATAGGGACAAGTATGTCCTCATCTCTAGGTCTGGGAGGCCTTGGAGGTCCCACTGCCCAAAATTCCCCAGCCAAGATATTCAACTCAGGTCACTTCAGTTCTTCAAGTGCACTTAACCAAATGACGCCATCAAGTAGTTCCCATTTTGGTCTTGGCTTGGGAATGCCTAGTTTAGGATCAAGCATACCATCAAGTACTATAACAGGTGGTAATTCACTTTCTGCCTCATCTGTGTCTGGTTTTCGATTTAGTTTGGCTCCTCAAGGAAGTGTGCCTGACAGAACCCGACAGAGTGATATTACTACTGGGTCTTTATTTCCAGAAGCTTCTCAGTCTGTTTCTAAGGATATAGATGCTGAAGCAACAAGTTATTTTCAGCGGATATATAGTCAAGCTGCTCATGCCAGTTTGGCTCCCCTTGCAATTGAAGAGGCATTAGAAATGCTCAAGCGCTTTCAAGAATCGCCAGTAAAGAGGGAGCGTGAAGTGTTCAGCTGTATGCTGAAAAACCTTTTTGAAGAATATAGATTTTTCCCCCAATATCCTGAGAAAGAACTCAATGTAACTGCTCAACTCTTTGGTGGTATCATTGAACACGGCTTAGTCACTTATATGGCATTAGGAATAGCCCTTCGTTATGTTCTTGATGCACTTAGAAAGCCCCCTGGATCAAAAATGCACTTCTTTGGTACAACTGCCTTAGAGCGTTTCAAATGTCGGCTAAAAGAATACCCTCAGTACTGCCAACATCTGACTAGTATTGCACACTTTCATGAATTTCCTTCACACTTGGTTGACTATATTGAGTATGGAGCTCGCTCCATGGAGCCTCCATCTGCTAGCCAAGGGGGTTTACCATCTGCAAGTCGACTATCAACAGTTTCAACTACATCAGCCCCATCTATTGTGGCTAAAGCCACTGTTTCTTCAGTTGTATCTGGCCGTCCCTCAATAGCAAATGCCACAAATATTGATACTCTATTATCTGCTTCAGAACGAGACGAAAGAGACATGGTTTTACCTAGTGAAACAATTCAAGATAAGATCGGATTTATTTTTAATAATTTGTCAATTGTTAATTTGCCACAAAAATGTGATGAATTTAAAGAGTTGATCAGTGAAGATTTTTACCTCTGGATTGCCCATTATTTGGTTATGAAGAGAGTCTCTATTGAGTTCAACTTTCACAACTTGTATTCAAATTTCTTAGATACACTAAAAATCGGTGATCTTTATGCTAATGTTGTCAGAGAAACTTTCCGAAACATTAAAGTCCTTTTGAAAAGTGATAAGAGCATTGCCAATTTTTCGGATCGAACGTTACTGAAGAATTTAGGACATTGGCTTGGATTACTAACCCTTGGGAAAAATAAGCCTATATTGTTGCATGAAATTGATATGAAGTCGCTGATAGTTGAAGCATATCATAGAGGTCAGCAAGAACTTTTGTATGTTATTCCTTTCGTTGCCAAAGTTGTTGAAGCTTGTGCCAAAAGTAGAGTATTTCGTATTCCCTGTCCGTGGACCATAGCTATCATGAATGCTCTTGCAGAGCTTCATCAAGAACCCGAATTGAAACTAAACCTTAAATTTGAAATTGAAGTTCTTTGTAAGACGCTGGGAGTTGATGTTAATGACTTAAAGCCTGGCAGTGTTTTAAAAGATCCAGAAAGATTAGCCAGATTAGAACCGCAGTTATCATCTCCAATCCATAGAGTTGAAGGGGTAACTCCTGTCAAAGCCCGTGATACGCCTTCCCTGCAGTTGCAAGCTGAAGAAGAAAGTGTTGCTGCTGCGATTTCTGCTGTTGCTACTGGCCCTTCCCCAATGGCAATACAGAATCAGGCTCAGCCGGCTACAAGCACTGCCACAACTACTCCTGTCCAAGGTACTCCAGTAGTAATACCAGAACCTCGTTTTTGCTATGGAGATATTAATGCAACAACTTCAGCTAATTTGGCACAGTTTATAACTATCAACACCAATATTGTGCTGTTTCAAGCTAACCCGCAGCTTAAAGAGTTTGTTAAACCTGCTGTGGAAAGAGCCATTCAAGAATGGATACAACCTGTTATTGAGAGGTCACTTAAGATTGCTCTAACCACATGTGAGCAAATAATTCGAAAGGACTTTGCTCTTGATCCTGAAGAACAAAGGATGAGGATATGTGCTCATTCAATGACTCGCCACCTAGTGGCTGGTACTGCCATGATATCATGCCGTGAACAGCTATTGACTTCAATGACAAGCAGTTTGAAAAATGCATTCATGGCAACTATCCGTGCAACAACTATTCAACAGCGTGAAGCTTGCGAACAAGCTGCAGCTGTTGTCGCACAAGATAATGTAGAGCTTGCATGTGCATTTATCCAGAAAACTGCTATCGATAAGGCCTTGATGGAAATAGACAAACGACTAACTGGTGATTATGATCTACGACGACAGGCTAAGGTTGAAGGTAGGCGCTATTGTGACCCAGTTCTTTTGGCATATCACACAGAAAGAATGCCTGAAGAGATAAGACTCAAGGCCGGTCCACCATCACCTGCACTTACCGCTGTTTACGATGAGTTTGCAAGATATATCCCAGGGTTCCTGCCAATATCTGAAAGAGAAGCTGCTGTCATGGCACCCAAGCCTGTTGCTCCAACTCCATTTCAAGCAGGTATGATTGGCTTTATATCTTGATTTGTTATTTTATAGCTTGTTTTTGTTGTAAGTACACATATATTCAATTTCGGATTTTTTTTTCTGTCATTATCACCACTATTTCAAGTTGTTCGTTTGCAGCTAATCTTTTGAAATTACTGTACTAAATCTCATGCATGCATGTGATCCAGTGGTTCTGTCCATTGGCTTTGTGATCTGTCCACTGGTTTCATGACCTTTAAAGTGATACAGAATTCTCTTTTAAGGCCAATTTTTTTTAATGCCCACTCACCTTGAGCTTTTGCTAATACCGAAATTTAGCTAGCGCTAATTTCGAAAATAGTTGAAACTGAACCCATTCACAATAGAAATTTAGCTACTGTCCAAAACTTGATCGAGCCACAACTGAAGTTCAATCGATTTGAACTTAGATAATAAATGGAAAAGTGGAATAAAAAAGGAGTGAAATATAGGAGGAGGTCGTCAGAGCTCAAGAGCGTTCGTACGACACGAGAAACAAGGACTATGTGAGATCTGAGATAGAGGCAAATACGTGAGATAATTACAGTATTAATTGATTTCAGAGTTCAAATTATCCAGTTCGATTGGTAATTCTGATCACTAGCATTAGCTTGTACCAGGTTTTGGAATGGGCTAAATTTTGGTGTTAATAAAATCTCATTGTGAATAAGGCATCAGTCTGTTGAAATTAAAAATAAGTTCTTTTGATATTATTAAAAAGATTACAAATGTTTTGTTGTGGGAATAAAGTTTTAGTTTATTCTTATGTTGTTCTTAAATTTCATTTCATTTTTTTCTCGTGAAAGCTTGAGCAAATTTTGATGTTGTGCAGTAGATTAGAAAGTTTGAGTAGATTTTGATGTCGAGCATTAGGTTTCTTACGAATGTTCCTAATAATACATGAGTTTAAAATTGTATTTTTATTCAAATTTTAGAAAACTGTAATTACCATTTTATTTGCTATGGTTACCAAGAACATAAAACTTAGTTATTCAAATATTGTTATCAGTAGCATTTTTCATATATTTTTCTTCCAGATATTATGAGCTGTATTCAAACTTATCAAGCGACCAATTGAGATAATTAAGATTTTGACGTAAAGCTGTAGGGTCCCTATTAATGTTGCTAATAATTTACAAATCGAAAATTTGACGTTTTCTTTAAATTTTGAGAAATAGTCACTATTTCATGGAATTCTTTCGGTTATGGTGGCTAAGAAACAATAAACATAATTAAGCTGTATCTTATTGTTGTGTTTTCAGGAGAAGTAAGCTGAATGAAAATTACTTTTTGTACACCGGATTTGACTTTTCCTGAAGAAAAAACACTTTATATATGCCAGATTTGCCTTTTGAGGCTTAAAACTCACCAATGGAGACTTTAGCTAAAAGAAAAAGTAAAAAGCACAGGTGACTTCGTCTGAAAAAGCTATAAATAGTAGAAAAAGCCATGAAGAAGACACGGTTTTACTCATTTTTTTTTTCTTTCAAATATTACAAGCCACATTCAAATTCCCTGAAAAATCTTATTGAAAATAAAATTTTGGCTAGAAACGGGACCCAGAAACCTTTTTTTAGGGATCTGGCAAAATGAATCAATATTATACTGAAAACTAGTTAATAGTAAGATGTGGCACCCTTTGTATTTTCCTTCAAGAAATCTTAAAACAATTGAGATGTTACGATTTGATTGGCTTAAAAATTCTTACCTCAGTTTATAGTTCAGTGGCACGTGCCCGCCACATGCTTTGTTATGTTTCTTTGCTTGGTTTATCCAAGTTACATGCTGACTTACCTTTATATTTTGTTATATTCAGTTTTAACTGCCAAAATATTTTCGACAATTATTTGATTTTTAGGTGCTTTCACTGGGGCATCAAGTGCAGCTCCAATTCCCCCATCTGGCGAGGATTTAAACCAACTACGGCTTATCTATCAGCGACTTGCACTTGAGCTGGAAAACTTGCTTCAAGTTGTTCAAAATATTAGCCCCGCCTCTCACATTCAAACCGTTGCCAGTCTTATTGAAGCCTTGTATTATGGTCGACTCCAAAGAGACCCAAATTCTGCAGTGAATATTATACAGAAAGCTGTTGAAGGGTTGGCTGAAGTGTTAACATCAGCATCCCAATCAGATCCGGATGTTGTTATTCGACTACGAGATGCATTTTTATTTGTACTTAAGGCGATGCAGGATCCACAAGCTCATGGAGCACATTGGACTCCAAGACAGGTAAATTGAGAAAATATTGTCGTTGTCACACCTAAATCTCATCTGGCATTTTACTTTTCTACAATAATTGCCACAAACCATTTGATAAGCTGTAACCATTGATTTATTACAAAACCATTTGAATTGATAGGCGATGCAGGATTCACAAGCTTATGAAGTGCATTGGACTCCAAAACGGGTAAATTGAGAAAATATTGTTATTGTCACACATGAATCTCATATCTGACATTTTAATTTTTTAAAATAATTAACAAAAACCTTTTGATAGACTGTAACCATTGGTTTATTACGAAACCATTTGAATTGATAGGCGATGCAGGATCCACTAGCTCATGGAGCGCAGTGGACTCCATAACATATGATTGAGAAAATATGATCATTGTCACACCTAAGGGTTGAATCTGGTATTTGTACTCTCTAAAATAATTGCCAAAAACCATTTGATGAGCTGTAACCATTGATTTATTACAAAACAATTTGATTTCATAGGCGATGCAGGATCACAAGCTCATGGAGCACATTGGACTCTAAGAAACTTAAATTGAGAGAATGTCGTTGTTGTCACATTCAAAGGTCGTATTTGGTAATTTCACACTTCTAGGATAATTACCAGAAATCATTTGATAAGCTTTTCACAAAGGGAGGATCAGGGTGATATTTTTTGCTATTTAACTTACGTGGCCCTGCTGATCTTCCCTTTATAAATTGTTTAGACCCCCGTTCACAATGAAATTTTACTAATACCGAGATTTAGCTTGTGCTAATTTGAGCCAATCAGATTTTGCATAGAATTTTCTGATTGGCTCAAATTAGCACTAGCTAAATCTTGATATTAGTAAAATCTCATTGTGAATGGGTCCTTAGCAAACGGTTTTGACGATTACCTCAGAAGCATGAATATTCTGTACGACCTTAAAGCAGGATAGCGACGTTATGCTTCGTTGTCGTAACTAGATAGACAAGTTGATCGAGCCCTACTCATCAATAGTTCAACTCGAAAATACATTATTCGGATACGTATGCGTAGTCCTCTACTTTGGAAGGACACGAAAGCTCTCACCATAAACTTGCCTGCTAGTTATGCCAAAAAAAACTCTTGCACTTTGTTAAGGACTCTTGAAAGTATATTTTAAGCTATTTTATTCATAAGCTTAATTTTGGTTAAATAGTTTTATTCTAATTTTGACGCGGGGAGATACGGAAATGCCCCTTAAGAAGGGTCATAAGGGCATCTTTCACCAGGGAATTGTGAAGAACATGGTGCCACAAAAATGTCAGCATTCTCCACTAAACGTGTGTTTTGTAGTGTTCTGCAGATGAAGGATGACTGATTGCCTAAGATTTTCCTTTTTGGCCAACTGTCTAGGGCTAAATGAAAGCAGGTTGTCCCTGGTTGGAGTGGAAGGATCTCACAAAGAAAGATTTAAGAGAAATGGGAACTTCCTGGGAGGCTGTAAAGAGGTTGGCTTTGAATAGATTGGGATGGAGGAGGAGCGTGCGTAGCTGTTTTGGCCTCTGTCAGCTTGGTGCTGCGGTGAGTTGTTAGTAGTAGTAGTAGTTGTAAGTCCTATACACTGTGGTATGTCCTTGAGGGAATGTGTACAACCCCTTGGTGCGGATGCAGTTTACTTTTGAGAATAATTTTGTCTTTTGCATTTATATGAAACTGTCGATAAAAGGAAAGGTAATTACAATTCCAGCCCCGCCCCCCAAATCCTGGATTCGTCGTTCCCCGTACACTACTGGTTATGATAATGCCTAATGCAGGTAATGTTTGGGTTTTGAAACTAGGAATATGTATAGTATATATATATATATTATATATATATATATATATATATATATATATATATATATATATATATATATATATATATATATATATATATATATATATATATATATATATATATATATATATATATATACATATATATATATATATATATATATACTATATTTAATTTTTTTTTATTGTTTAGGTGACTCGCTTTTATATTGACCTTCGTGAAGATCTACGGCTCAACCTTGACGTTGTTCACTGTTTGCTCTCTGCCCATCTTATAAGTCTTCCCCAATTTGATGTATACTTAGCAACATTGCTTGAAGGATGGATGAATCCAGTTGCGTCCCTTCTAACTGGTTGCATTTTTGCAACGCAAGTGATCACTTTTTACCTCGTCGAAGGCAATGGTAAAGTGCCAAGTGGTGGAACTCTGCTAAATGAAAATGACTTACCTAACTCAATTGATATGTTGATTCGCGTCGCTACGCAGACCCGACAGCCCAATGAAGCAGTAATCACTTTGGTTGAACATTTGAAATCAATGCAAGGTCCTGAGAAAACTGGTGGTGCTCCTGGTTCTTTGACGGCTATGATCCATTCTGGGATTTCTCAAGCAAGAGAATTTGACGATCCACCTGGATTGGACGAAAAAACGGAACTGTTGCTTCATGAGCGGATTGTTATGTATCATTCACCATCTGGTAAGGCCTTTGACCCAAATTAATCTCTGACAGTGTGTATTTGGTTTTACATTATAGAATTGTAGAATCAAAGTTTCTACGCAATACCATTATAGAATCCAAAATTTTACATAATGTGATAGTTTAGAGGATTTTTTTTTTTTTTTTTTTTTTTTTTTTTTTTTTTTTTTTTTTTAAGACATCTTCTACCACTTAAATATCGTATAATCCGTTAGCTGTAGAACCCTATAATTGCTACAAAATTTAAATTATTGTAAAGTTAGTTTTGTACTAGTATTTAATTAAAAATACTCATTAGCAAATATTTGCTATTCACTTTTGGCATCAAAACACCAGTTTGATGTCACTGTTGCCATGTATCGGTTCTGAAGCTCGATATCAAGTTTGGGCATGCTCATACATAAGAAAAAAAAACTCCCTGGGAAATAAATTCCGTTGTTGGATTTTTATATCCAGTTGAGTGGAAAACAAAAGTAATAGTAGGGATAAGAGTAAAACATTAAACAATGTTTTTGTTCTTCTTCTTCTTGAAGAAGAAGAAGATGTTTTTGTTATTTAAGTTTTTGTAAGTTTCAGCCACTGAATTCAGCCTGGACCACCATACAACAGCAACTCTATAAGAAAATTAAAACAAATTTTCTTGTGAATTATTATCGCTTCTAATCAGCAGTTATACCAAACCAATCCTGCTCAACTCATCCTCAGGGCTATACTGTGGTGTTCTCATCCCCATAGTATAGTGCAGACGGTTTGATATCATTCCATTTTCCCTTCTTGCTTTAGTTTTGTTTTTCTCTGTTTAAAGCTTTTTCCAATAGGCAATGTTTAGAAGTCCTCCAAAAAAAATGTCCCCCCAGATCCCAAATCAAATTCCAGTGAATGTGCCATAGTGAAAGATACCCATCTTGGCTGGTCAAGCACACTTTCTTAAAGTTCAAATGATAGCTCCAATTCGGAGAATAGGACAATGATAAGTGTAGGGGCTAATGTAACCATAAATGATGATAATGGGTTTCAAGAGGTCCTCTCTAGAAGTTCCAAAAAAGGAAAAAAATCTCCCCAACTAAAAGCATTTCCCCTCTCCCTGCCCAAGATCCTCCCTCCAAAAACTTAGGAATTTACCTTAAAATTACTCCCACTACCCCCTTTGAAATAAAAATGATAACTGCAATAAGAGTTGCAATTTTTAAATTGCTAAAATCAATGTTCTCTCTTAACATTAACCGTGATGGATCTCTGCTAATAGCTGTAGAAGATCAGAAATCAGCAGATACAATAATTAACCTTAAATCCCTTCTGAATATCCCAATTATTGCATCTAATTGGAACCCAAAACAATCACCAACAAAAATAGTAGTTTATAATGTTCCCCCAGAGATATCTACTCAGGAGTTAAAAGAAGGCCTTTCAGATAGGGCTGGAAACACAATCCCAGTTGAGGATGTTACCCAACTTGGAAAACCCAACTCTAATGGCCTAAAAACTAGTAGATCCTTCTTATTCACACTGAAGGATAAAATTGATATCCCAGAAAAATTATTCCTATTTGGGCAAATCAAACCACACAAGGAATACAAACCTAAGCCTATTCAGTGTCAGAAGTGTTTCAAAATGGGACACAAAACAAACAAATGCAATGAAATTCTCCAAGAGTGTAGTAATTGTAAATCTTTCCATCCTAAAGAGCTGACAACTTGCAACAACACTCAGCCTACATGCATCAATTGCAAAGGCCCACATGAATCTACAAATAAATCATTATGCCCTGCATACAAGAAAAGAGCTCTAACACTCCAAATATCAACAGAGAAGGCAATCCCATACCCCTTTGCAGCAATGGAAGCAAATGCTGCCCAACAATACCAAATAAAGCCTGTAATGAAACCAACCAAAACCCCCAAGTCAAATGCCCCCAATGCAGCAAGCACCCCAGATACAACACCATCTTCTAAGCCCCCTAGCTCAAAGCCCGATCAGAAGGAATCACCAAGCCAACAAGCCTCCTTGTCCGGTGAGATGAGGCCAGCCTGGCCCTCCCTCCCAAGAAGAAACAAACCAGAAACACTACCAGGAATAAATCAATTAACCAACAAACAGGATGCACTACCAAAAATGCAATCCCCAAATATATGCTTATTCATTCTAAACTGTAATGCAGTTCAGGCCATGAACATACATCAACTACAGAAAACAAATATTATTGCAGAATTGGCCAAAATTTACATCCCAGATGATATGCTCATTCAAGCAAAAAAAGATCTTGCTTTACTCTTAACAAAGCTGAACATTGATACACATTCATATGAAGAATAAATCAACAACACAAAATTTATCAATACTCCAATGGAATGTAAGATCACTAACAGAAAATAAGCTAAATGAACTAACATCATTTATGAATAATAATTCAATTAATATTGCTTGCCTCCAAGAAACTCATTTAACCCAAAATCAACAAATTAAGTCTCTGGGATATACTATCCTGAGAAAGGATAGATCTTCAGAGAGAAAAGGATGTGGTGTAGCTTTATTAGTTAATAATAATATAAAATTTTGTGGCATCAAATTTCCAGATTTTGAAAATGATGTTGATGTAATTGGTATAAGTGTTTGGCTGAATAATTTAAAAACCTATATAATAAGCTTTTATAACCCTAATGGCCAAACTACAGATGCCATTGATTTTTTTAATTATATAAATAATTCTAATATTTTAAAAAATATCATTATTTGTGGAGATTTCAATGCCCACAGCCTTTTGTGGGGGAATAAACCAGCAAATAAAGCTGGTAAATTTATTGAGCATATGACTTCAAATAATAATGAATTAGTTGTTGCTACCCTCCAAACCTGAATACTTATTTCAACCCCAAAAGTGGCAATTTCTCCACAATTGACCTACAAATTGTGTCTTTAAATTTTTTGAACAAAATTTACATAAATAAAATTGATAGTCTATGTACAGACCACTTTGCTATAGTTTGCTCCCTAAATGAACCTGCTGAAACTTTATCTCATACATCCAAATATATCAACACTAAAGCAAATTGGTCTATTTTCCAAAATAAGCTAAATGATGAAATTAAAAGTTTCACCCAAAGTTCATGAATTTCTAAGACAACAGTTGACACACATGCTGAAGCATTGACATCTTTACTAATAAATACAGCTAATCATGCTATCCCCAGGACAACACCTAAGAAAACATTCCCTAAACAAATTCCTAAGGCATGGTGGACAAATGAGTGCCTAAATAAATGGAGGATAAAAAGGCAGCTAGGACAGACTTCATAAAAAAACCAACACCTACTACATATTTAAAAAAATTACAAGCAGAATCTAATCTAAAAAGGACTATAATAGATGCTAAATATAAGTACTGGAATAATTTTGCAAATAATCTCTCCAGAGAAACACATGAGCCAATTATACATAAAGTCATAAGCCACATATGTGGGAAAAAGACTTCTCCCAACCCACTCCTGTATGAGCTTATACATAATAATACCCAGTATGACAATGATAATGAAAAGGCTAACCTATTTGCAACTCTTTTTGTTAATAAGCTAACATCAAATAATCAAAGCAAGCTGTCCACAATTCCTATGAACCCTAGTTACCAACCCCGCCCAGGATCCGAGTACATAACTAATCCATTTTCAATCCAGGAATTGAATAATGCAATACATCATATTAGGTCCAAAACTAGCAGTAGCTATGACAATATACACCCTACATGGATAAAGAATCTCACACCTTCATACAAACAAGAACTGCTAAATTGTTATAATCACGCTTGGGCATCTTCTAGGTTCCCCAATATATGGAAATGTTCGTCCCTCCTACCAATCCTAAAGAAAAATAAACCAAAAGATAACCCTGAGTCTTATAGGCCCATAATGATTACACCTGTGATGGGGAAAATAATGGAGAAAATGATTTATCACAGACTCCTCTGGTTTGTTGAGAAAAATAACATGATCCCACACACTCAAACTGGATTCAGGAAATACCACTCCTCAACAGATGCTTTCATTTTGCTAACAAATGCAATAAATGAATCTTTCTAAAAAAATAATATCCTAGTGGCAGCTTTCCTAGATTTTGAAGGAGCTTATGACAATGTGAACCACCAAATCCTTTTATATAAACTTGCAAACCTTGGAATACCTCCTAAGCTAGTATCCTTTATTAAATCCTTCATAGAAGTGCGAAGTTTCATTGTTTGTGTTGGTTCAGCCTCTTCACCCCAAAAGACAATATCCAAAGGCCTACCTCAGGGAGCAGTCCTCAGTTGCCTCCTTTTTGCCCTATATCTCTGGGACATGAACCTACCCCACACGAATCGACAATATGCTGATGATCTGGTGCTATGGTCATCTGGCAACACCTTTCAGATAGCACAGTCAAATCTGCAAAAGTCACTTTTCCAGTTTGAAAAATTCTCTCAACATTCAGATTTACCCATTGCACCCACCAAGTCAAAAATAATCCAATTTCACCGGAAGCGAAACCATGTTAATGCAAAACTAACTCTAAATAAAACAACTATTCCAGAAGATAATAATATTAATTACCTAGGTCTCATGCTTGACCAAAAACTTAATTTCCACCTCCACATTTCAAACACAATAAAAAAATGTTATAGAAAAGCAAATATACTAAAAAGACTTCTTTCCACACCCTGGGGTTGTAAGGAGAAAACCTTACTCCAGTTTTATAAATCACATATAAGACCCCATATTGATTATGGGCTCATTGTCTATGGTGCATGTGCAAAGACCCAGATGCAAAAAATTGAAACAACACAAAATGATATAATACGTCTCATATTTGGTCTTAGGAAACCCACAAGCACCAAGTTTCTGCTTATGGAGAGTGGATTAACAACAATAAGGGAGAGACGTAGCCTTCTCTTGATAAAACATCTTACAAAAATTGAATCAAATAGCTCACACACATTACATAATTGGTTAAGAAATCAAGCCATGTATAGAGGTATTGCAGATGAGTATGCCAATATTCAAAAGAAGTTACCTGTACCAGCAAAGTCTATTGCACCTACTTTCCCCCAATCCCCTCCATGGAATTGGTCATTTCCCATAATAAATACTGAATTTTCAAAATGGAATAAATATTTAACCCCCATTGCTTTTGTCCAGAAAAAATTTGCAGAACTTAATACAATTACATATAAAAATCACTTCCAAATATTTGTTGATGGGTCAAAAATGGATGAGAAGGTTGCAAGTGGTGTTTTCCTTCCTCACCTGAAAATTGCAATGGGCGAGAGATTATTTAATAATTTATCTATAATGTCTGCTGAGTTAAATGCCATAATCATGGCATTAGAACACCTTAAGCAAAACCAACCTTTGATTGAAAATTCGAATAATATTATCATCTATTCCGACTCTTTATCAAGCCTTGAGTTGCTGGCCTCAGCTCCTCATTGTAAATTGGACATTGACACTTATCATTGTCACAGTATTATTGATAATCTTGCTTCAAGTGGCATAAAAACTTATTTTCTGTACATTCCTAGCCACTCTGGCATAAGTGGTAATCATCAGGTTGATGAAATAGCAAAAAATGCTATAAATATTGACCAGCCAAGTGGGAGACCAATCCCAATTAGAGATATTTACCGATGGAGGCTATCAGATATTAATTCTAATAAGATGAATCCTATCCTTTCCCCCTTTCCCAATAAATATCTTTCTAATATTTATCATAGAATTCGTTCTGGAACAAATGGACTAAATTTCCTTGCATTCTCATATAAACTTTCTAATTCAAGTGGATCAATTCCCCTGTCCCCTCTTTGCAGGCATTGTAATATAAATAATGAAACAATTGACCATTGCCTATTTGAATGTAATATGCTGACGTCTGCACAACATACCTTGCTTTGTAAACTGTTAAAATACTTCAAACACCACAAAATCCCACTATCAGCCAAGAGCCTAGCCAACTATACCTGCACACAGAGCATAGCAATCGACATCTATCATCTTATATTTGAACTCTTAGAGTCAAAAGATCTGCTGAAAGATATCTGAATTTATCTAATAAATATGAGGCAATCAAGCCAGTAGCTCTGTAGCCCACAGAGTTAAGCAAAAGGAAAAGGGATAAATAGTTTTACTGAAAAGCCCGCCTGCTGTTAAATAGAAGAAGAAGAAGTAGATTTGTGGTTCTTCTGGGTAATGCTAGATGGCGTTAAGTGTTTTTTGTTTTTGTTTTTTTTTTCTCTCAAAGACGAGCTTGAATTTTCTCTCTTATCAATTTTCTACGCTCTTGGGTTTTGTATCTTTGTGACTCAATTTTAAATAAGTCCTATTTTGGTGCATTCTTTT
The DNA here is from genome assembly GCF_049724085.1 of Artemia sp. Qi Xiang Cuo. Classification (NCBI taxonomy): domain Eukaryota; kingdom Metazoa; phylum Arthropoda; class Branchiopoda; order Anostraca; family Artemiidae; genus Artemia; species Artemia sp. Qi Xiang Cuo. Next base: position 40,032,536 of record NC_142813.1, on the reverse strand, counting down.
ATGAGATTTTGCTCTTTAATTTAAATAAGAAAACATTTGTAAAAATTTAAGATGTATGCCTGATCAGTGGTGGCTGCTGTAACCCAAAAGGTAGTATGTTCCAAAGCATAAATTTTTGGAGAATTGACAAACGGGAAAATTCGCCTGCATTGGGAAAAAGCAGGAAATCTGTACTAGAAAGTTGTACAGCAGAAAGTTGGTGTGATGTTTTTAAAAGGAGGATTTTATTAGGCATCAAAGTTAGGACAATACAACTTTGATATAAAAGTTCCAATTTCTACCTATCTGTAAGCAAGGAGCAAGGACAAATTAGATTACAAGAAAAAAGTTATACTCAAATATGCAAGAATCAAAATAAGATACGAAAGTTGTATTTAACCGATTGATAGTGCTTGATTTATTCAGGGGGTAGTATGCAATCCACATCCAGTATTATAGTCACACTTGACAATAAAATCAAAATTATATGTGACTACATCGCCCGTAATGGGTCTCGTTTGTAATTTGTTGAGTTGAGCAATGTTCTACTTTCAAGCGTCTTTATGGTTGATGAATCAGAGTGGTAATTTAAGTTGTTTTTAAAATTAAAAATAGATGGCAGCTTGGAACGGCAGTTTTTTTTATATATATCTGATGAATATGGCAAAATATGTAAAGACATAACATTAGTAGAGAGTGCTTAGGACAGATTTGTCATTTCAATTATCTGCTTATGTAGATATCTTTTTAGTTCTTTTTATGTTATGATTTTCTTTTTAATTCCTGAATTCGTAATGCCAGGTATAATTAATTATCTAATTTGTTGCTTAGCTTTTATTGAAGTTTTTGGATGACTATTGAATCTTCTTTTGAAAAAATCTACAGGAAAACTTTTAGGGATACGTTCCTCAGGGAGATCGTTCCAGATCAAATTACAACATTAAATGAAGCTGTTCTTTAAGTACTCGGTTCTGGGCTTACCAGCCTGAAGATAATTGGAACGAGTGTGCCTTCATGTCTGTCTTGATGGTTGGACAATTGGGGACTACGCGGTAGAAGGTTCTTGCGGTGAAGGGTTATCCCCCGCTTTTTTGTCCATGAGATTCTCACCTGATCGAGGTGGGTGTTTCAAGAGAAATCTGCGGAACAATGGATTCCAAGAAGACGAAGCTAGTCAACTTTCTTTATAGCTTCGTTCAAGATCCTTCAAGATTATGCCTAATGGTGATAAACTGTTTATTCACTAAATGCACCTTTTTAAATGTGATCAGCAAATACAGACTCTGGAGAGTTTCCTATCCATCATTTTCGGAAAAGAAGCGACCTGCGCATGTTTTGGCAACAGCATGTAAGCCTCCAGGAAACTCATTTAACCCAAAATCAACAAATTAAGTCTCTGGGATATACTATCCTGAGAAAGGATAGATCTTCAGAGAGAAAAGGAGGTGGTGTAGCTTTATTAGTTAATAATAATATAAAATTTTGTGGCATCAATTTTCCAGATTTTGAAAATGATGTTGATGTAATTGGTATAAGTGTTTGGCTGAATAATTTAAAAATCTACATAATAAGCTTTTATAACCCTAATGGCCAAACTACAGATGCCAAGGATTTCTTTAATTATATAAATAATTCTAATATGTTAAAAAATATCATTATTTGTGGTGATTTCAATGCCCACAGCCTTTTGTGGGGGAATAAACCAGCAAATAAAGCTGGTAAATTTATTGAGCATATGACTTCAAATAATAATGAATTAGTTGTTGCTACCCCTCCAAACCTGAATACTTATTTCAACCCCAAAAGTGTGTCTCCAAAATTGTCTACAAATTGTGTCTTTAAATTTTTTGAACAAAATTTACATAAATAAAATTGATAGTCTATGTACAGACCACTTTGCTATAGTTTGCTCCCTAAATGAACCTGCTGAAACTTTATCTCATACATCCAAATATATCAACACTAAAGCAAATTGGTCTATTTTCCACAATAAGCTAAATGATGAAATTACAAGTTTCACCCAAAGTTCATGCATTTCTAACACAACAGTTGACACACATGCTGAAGCGTTGACATCTTTACTAATAAATACAGCTAATCATGCTATCCCCAGGAAAACACCTAAGAAAACAGTCCCTAAACAAATTCCTAAAACATGGTGGACAAATGAGTGCCTAAATAAATGGAGGATAAAAAAGGCAGCTAGGACAGAATTCATAAAAAAAACCATCACCTACATATTTAAAAAAATTACAAGCAGAATCTAATCTAAAAAGGACTATAACAGATGCTAAATATAAATACTGGAATAATTTTGCAAATAATCTCTCCAGAGAAACAAATGAGCCAATTATACATAAAGTCATAAGCCACATATGTGGGAAAAAGACTTCTCCCAACCCACTCCTGTATGAGCTTATACATAATAATACCCATTATGACAATGATAATGAAAAGGCTAACCTATTTGCAACTCTTTTTGTTAATAAGCTAACATCAAATAATCAAAGCAAACTGTCCACAATTCCTATGAACCCTTGTTACCAACTACGCCCAGGATCCGAGTACATAACTAATCCATTTTCAATCCAGGAATTGAATAATGCAATACATCATATTAGGTCCAAAACTAGCAGTAGCTATGACAACATACACCCTACATGGATAAAGAATCTCACACCTTCATACAAACAAGAACTGCTAAATTGTTATAATCACGCTTGGGCATCTTCTAGGTTCCCCAATATATGGAAATGTTCGTCCCTCCTACCAATCCTAAAGAAAAATAAACCAAAAGATAACCCTGAGTCTTATAGGCCCATAATGATTACACCTGTGATGGGGAAAATAATGGAGAAAATGATTTATCACAGACTCCTCTGGTTTGTTGAGAAAAATAACATGATCCCACACACTCAAACTGGATTCAGGAAATACCACTCCTCAACAGATGCTTTCATTTTGCTAACAAATGCAATAAATGAATCTTTCTCAAAAAATAATATCCTAGTGGCAGCTTTCCTAGATTTTGAAGGAGCTTATGACAATGTGAACCACCAAATCCTTTTAAATAAACTTACAAACCTTGGAGTACCTCCTAAGCTAGTATCCTTTATTAAATCCTTCATAGAAGTGCGAAGTTTCATTGTTTGTGTTGGTTCAGCCTCTTCGCCCCAAAAGACAATTTCCAAAGGCCTACCTCGGGGAGCAGTCCTCAGTTGCCTCCTTTTTGCCCTATATCTCTGGGACATGAACCTACCCCACACGAATCTACAATATGCTGATGATCTGGTGCTATGGTCATCTGACAAAACCTTTCAGATAGCACAGTCAAATCTGCAAAAGTCACTTTTCCAGTTTGAAAAATTCTCTCAACATTCAGATTTACCCATTGCACCCACCATTGCAAGTCAAAAATAATCCAATTTCATTGGAAGCGAAACCATGTTAATGCAAAACTAACTCTAAATAAAACAACTATTCCAGAAGATAATAATAATAATTACCTAGGTCTCATGCTTGACCAAAAACTCAATTTCCACCTCCACATTTCAAACACAATAAAAAAATGTTATAGAAAAGCAAATATACTAAAAAGACTTCTTTCCACACCCTGGGGTTGTAAGGAGAAAACCTTACTCCAGTCTTATAAATCACATATAAGACCCCAAATTGACTATGGGCTCATTGTCTATGGTGCATGTGCAAAGGCCCAGATGCAAAAAAATTAAACAACACAAAATGATATAATAAGTCTAATTTTTGGTATTATGAAACCCACAAGAACCAAGTTTCTGCTTATGGAGATTGGATTAACAACAATAAGGGAGAGACGTAGCTTTCTCTTGATAAAACATCTTACAAAAATTGAATCAAATAGCTCACACACATTACATAATTGGTTAAGAAATCCAGCCATGTATAGAGGTATTGCAGATGAGTATGCCAATATTCAAAAGAAGTTCCCTGTACCAGCAAAATCTATTGCACCTACTTTCCCCCAATCCCCTCCATGGAATTGGTCATTTCCCATAACAAATACTGAATTTTCAAAATGGAATAAAGATTTAACCCCCATTGCTTTTGTCAAGAAAAAATTTGTAGAACTTAATACAATTACCTATAAAAATCACTTCCAAATATTTGTTGATGGGTCAAAAATGGATGAGAAAGTTGCAAGTGGTGATTTCCTTCCTCACCTGAAAATTGCAATGGGAGAGAGATTATTTAATAATTAATCAATAATGTCTGCTGAGTTAAATGCCATAATCATGGCATTAGAACACCTTAAGCAAAACCAACCTTTGATTGAAAATTCGAATAATATTATCATCTATTCCGACTCTTTATCAAGCCTTGAGTTGCTGGCCTCAGCTCCTCAATATAAGTTGGACATTGACACTTATCTGTGTCTCAGTATTATTGATAATATTGCTTCAAGTGGCATAAAAACTTACTTTCAGTACATTCCTAGCCACTCTGGCATAAGTGGTAATCATCAGGTTGATGAAATAGCAAAAAATGCTATAAATATTGACCAGCCAAGTGGGAGACCAATCCCAATTAGAGATATTTACCGATGGAGGCTATCAGATATTAATTTTAATAAGATTAATCCTATCCTTTCCCCCTTTCCCAATAAGTATCTTTCTAAAATTTATCATAGAATTCGTTCTGGAACAAATGGACTAAATTTCCTTGCATTCTCATATAAGATTTCTAATTCAAGTGGTTCAATTCCCCTGTCCCCTCTTTGCAGGCATTGTAATATGTATAATGAAACAATTGACCATTGCCTATTTGAATGTAATATGCTGACGTCTGCACAACATACCTTGCTTTCTAAACTGTCAAAATACTTCAAACACCACAAAATCCCACTATCAGCCAAGAGCCTAGCCAACTATACCTGCACACAGAGCATAGAAATCGACATCTATCATCTTATATTTGAACTCCTTGAGTCGAAAGATCTGCTGAAAGATATCTGAATATATCTAATACATATGAGGCAATCAAGCCAGTAGCTCTGTAGCCCACAGAGTGAAGCAGAAGGAAAAGGGCTAAATAGTTTTACTGAAAAGCCCGCCTGCTGTTAAATAGAAGAAGAAGAAGGGGGTAGATTGAATGTTTGTCGCTAACTTTTTTTTTTAGCTATTTTCTTCTTTTTTTTCACAAAACAGATGTGGCTACCAGAGCCCAGTTTTGTGAAGCGCGCTTGTTAGTTAATGGATCTGTCTTGCTTCTACGTAAACGCTTTTTTTTCACTTTTTTTAGCCTTTTTTATGCAAGATCCTCAATTTGTCTGGTGACGTAGATTGAGTCGAACATATCTGAACTAATAGTTCAGATATGTGATAAAAATGGGATAAAATGGGGAACAATGTAAAGTAAACAATCTATAACAGATATAATTACACTAAGGTTTTCTCATTGTGGGTGTCTATATAGTACTTTTAAAATTTTACAATTTGAACTGTCAAAATATAATCCTGGGGCGTTAAATCATTGTTTTAACACAAGTAAGTGCAATTTCAGCTTAGCATCAAAATAGCAAAAATGAAAGAAAGGCATTATAGATGGGGCCGTGCAATCCATTACTGTAATCGGTCTTTTAAGATAAACAAAAATATTTTTTAAGTTATTAGAAAAAAATGTTTTATCTCCACTTTCTTTCAATCATCTTTAGCTCACTTCTTTTTCTTCTATTTTATTGTCCATCCATTTCTCCCAAAGAGAATTGTCTAAAACTGGGAATAAAACCCCAAAATTACCAAAAAAAAACCGTCATTTAAAATGGAAAAAATGATTTGACAGCTATATAATAAAACATTCTTAAACTCATTGTCCCAGAGATCATAGATTGTTATAAACACAAAAATAAATAGTGCTATTTTAATCAATCTCCATGAGTCAATATAGCCTTCCTATTTGATAAATACATCGTTTGTACACTCGCCATCCCTCAGAGCATCCAAGTGATTCTATAGTGCATACTTAGACCTTTTTTCATGTTTTTTTTTTCAGATTAATTACAGTGCATGTATTAGGGCGATTTCACCCGTACTATACACAGCAAAAAATTTAGCTTTTTTTTCTTGCTACCGCCATCTCTTACTTTTGAAACTCAGAGTTTTCTCGCGCCAATAGGCCTTTTCTGGCGATATTGTTGAGTAGCAATCTGTTCTGGCGAGACATTGTTGACCAACAATCGTGTTCTAGTGACCAAAAAAGGTCTTGTTGATCAACATTGTGGATGAAAACGACCCACAATTCTAATCGTTGTTTGTCAGACTTTTGGCTCAAATTTAAGGGGAAAATTTCAAGGCTGGAAATCATGGGTGAAAATCGTTTCTGTTCTTCCAATTTTAGAAGAGACAAAGGGGCTAATTTGAAACAAAGATGGTTATATTTATTGTTGACTTGATCTCTTGCCTAAAATAAGACATGAGAAAGTATATTTTCTTAATTACCCACCCCTTTTCCCTCTAAAGGGCACTGAAGAAATTTTGTTGTACTTCATTGAACCTTTCAGAATTTGATCAGACAGTGAAAAAGTGCATAAACAGTGAAAATGACAAGAGTAATTGAACATAATGAAACAATGTTCAGTTGATTTTGAAAATATTGCCATTTATTTTCAACAATGATATAAAATTGTGTTCTTGCAAAAATCGTTGTTGATCCACAATTGTTGATGAATAGATCTGTTCTCCCGATTGCTGATCAACATTGTTTATCAACAGTTTGTTCACCAGAAAAGGCCCATCAACCCGCTCACAAGGAAGGGTAGTTCCAGTTGTTGCTATAAGGCAGGGTACTTCAAAAAATTTTATGTTAGAAGACATACATTTTAAAGGAAGGTATAATAGGAAAAAAGATATGATTTGGGTTTTATTTCTTTTTTAAGGTTTATATTCCGTATACAAGGTTTTGATTTGTTATTTTTCTGCAGTACTACGGTTTTTCTGTATCAGTGTATTATGACTATTTCTTTAGCTTGCTTTTTTTTCAGATTGAAAACTACGTTGAAAATTAGTTTAGCAAAAAAAGAACATTTCTGTAATTAATATCACAGCTGGGGTTCGCATGTGGATAGATCTGAGACTAATAAACCCGATGATATAAGCGTCTTATCTTTTCGGTACAAGTTACAGCTATAGGCCTGTAGCAAAATTACATGTTCCACATGCAGGATTATATTCGGAATTTTGTTTTTTGTTTGTTTGTTTTTTTGGGGGGAGGGGGGGGGGTTGTAGGGTATTAAAAATAATTTTTTACAACACATCAAAAATTTGTTTATGTGTATTTTTGTTACGTTTTTACGGGTCGGACGAACATTTTGGTTTTGGTTAAGAAAGAAACAAATGTGAAAAATCATCAAAAAGTAAGCTAAAAACAAATTATGTCAACGGATTAAGGAGATATAGCTTTTTTAAGGTGTAGTTGTACTTGAGAATCAAAGGTTGTTAATGTTTGAGTTTTACAGAGGAAAAGTGCTGTCAAATAAGTAGTTTTACTCCTTTTTTTTTCAGGGTTGAATGTGACAGCATTGACAAAAATGTTGCGCTGACTAAAAACTTCATAATTTTGAAACAACCATAAGAAAAGTCTAAGAAAATCGTAGTGTTCAGGAATGAATGCATTATAGATGGATCCAGAGGGGGAAATTGCCTTTATCTTAACGTCCTAGGTACTTATAAGACCGGATGTTGATCAAAAGCTGAATTTTCTTACTGTTTCTTGAGACCGAGAAAAGAAAATGAAACATTAAATTGTTAGGAAAAAATCTAAAAGGGAAATGCCTCTGTCCTCTGTATAGAGACATCATTTAGTATAATTTTGTCTCTTCTCCTAATAAGTTTTCCGATTTTTCTCCCTGGACAGAGGCATCATTCAATAAAATGTTGTCTCTTGTAATAAGTTCTTCAATTTTTCTCTCTGTCAAGAGGCATTGTTCAGTACTATCTTTTCTCCTCTAATAAGCTCTTTTGTTCTTCTCCCTGGACAGAAGTATCATTCAACACAATCTTGTCTCGTCTCCTAATAAGTTCTCCAATTCTTCTCCCTGGACAGAGACATCATTCGATACAACCTTGTCTCTTCTCCTAATAAGCTCTCCAATTCTTCTCCCTGGACAGAGGCATCATTCAATGCTATCTTGTCTCTTCTAATAAGTTCTCCGATTCTTCTACCTGGACAGAGGCATCATTCAACACGATCTTGTTTCTTCTCCTAATAAGTTCTCCAATTCTTCTCCCTGGACAGAGGTAGAATTCAGTACGATCTTATCTCTTCTCCCAATAAATTCTGTAATTCTTCTTCCTGGACAGAGGTATCATTCAATACGATCTTGTTTCTTCTCCTAATAAGTTCTTCTATTTTTCTCCCTGGACAGAGGCATCGTTCAGCACAATTTTGTCTCTTCTAATTATTTCTTCTATTTTTCTTTTTCTCCAGAGGCATCATTACAGAACAATCTAGTCTCTTCTACTAGTAAGCTCTTCTATTCTTCCTCCTGGACAGAAGCATCATTCAACACAATCTTTCATATTTATGCAAAATTAAAAGATCTTAATAGAAACTGGTATCTGTCCCGTTCGTTGAGGGGCTTACACTTCAAAGCATAGTCTGACTTCCATATGCTGTGTCTGACTTCATGTCTGAGTCCAGACTGCTTCTATCGCATGTACAACTCAGTGCTTGGCTGAAACAAGTCACAATAAATCAGTTCTGGGGTCTAGAATTTTGTCTCTAGGATTTCAAAATCATCGTATGAAGAAACTTTTCGTGTCAATGTAATTAACATCTGCGCTTAAGGTTTATGAATCTTGCGAAATATGAGTTTTTCTGACTAGCTCAACGCTGTAACAAACTCCAAAAGGATAAGATTCCTTTTGTGTGTGTGCGTGTTTTTCTGTCGTTTTTTTACGATACTTTTTTTCTTTTTTTACGATACTTTTTTTTACTTTGAAATGTGAACTTGGCACGTCTCGGCTTGTAGTAGCCCAAATTTTTTGGATAAACATCTTATCTTGCTTATATCATTGGATTCATTAGTTTCAGATCTTTTCATTTGCCTAGCCAGAACTAAGGTATAACTCAGACTTTTTTTTTAGAGAATGATCAAAACATTCTAGAAACAGCTAGGTTTTCGTTTTTTCAAAGATTTTCAACCAATTTTCAAGAAATTTTTCAATCTAAAAAATGCAAAGCAAATTTCCAAAATTTAAGTCAGTAGGTGGATAAAGCTGAATTGTAGTTTTCGTGCGGTAGGAAAATTGTCGCCTTGCGTTGGAAAATGAAACCGAAGGTCTGCAGAATGATAACATACCAAAAGCTTGAAGAAGGAACGTGAACCTTGAGACTGGCTCTCGAGTGTATGTCTGGCATGACTTCCTAGCCTAACCACGTACCTTGCCAGATTTAGGTGCTTGTGTGTGGAAGTCCAGTTAGACCTGCTTCTGAATGTTCCCTTACAATAATGCCTCTCTCACCGTTTAGGTTTTTAACCAAACAAAAATAGAGCTTTCAAATAGCTAAAGATTTTTAATAGGATATTTTCCTCATATTAAAGGTGGAAGAGATTCCGGCAAAGCATTTGGTGTATTCATCCATCAGATGAACCTGCATGGAATTTTGAAGAGTGATGATATTGTAACAAGATTCTTCAGGTTGAGTACCCAAATTTGTGTGAATATGTGCTACCGGGTGCTTTCAGAGCCAGCAAGTTCTCCATCCATTGCGCGCACAAAGTGTTTCCACAATTTGGATGCTTTTGCAAGACTTATTGCACTCTTGGTAAGTCATGTCTTCTTCTTTATTAGAAACTTGAAGTTATGGATTTATTACACCAATAGATTAATTTATTACCTCAATTAGGTTAATAGAGAAGTAGAGCTTAATAATTGGTTTTGCCTCCTTCAAACACCTAAGGAAACCCTTACTCTTGACATAGAAGAAAAAGCATAAGAAGCTCACCACGATGCTTGCTGCCTTTAGACTATTAAAAATAAATATTTCTAGCATTCGACCCATAAACTTCTGCTTATCCTGAAAACCAGATAAGGTTAGAAAAATGAATTAAATAAGGCCATTGAACTTCAGGATGGGTTGTACTTTTTCAGCTTAAAAAAAGAACTTTTACTTAGTCTACAAGTAAGTTGTTCAAAAAATGCATAATAGTCAAGGTCACTGTAAAGGGTCAAAGTCAAAATATTAATTTTATTATTGTAATTTTATTTCCCTCATAAATACAAAAATTGAGAAGTAACGCATAGAAATGAAAAAAAAATCAAATCATATCAATATAAAATAGCAATCCCAAAATAATAAGTGCAACAAAACCACGTCAAAAATAAAAAAGTAAAAAATGTATAGAGTCTGTATCCACATCTGTTATTTCGCATGGTGAATTTGAATCCGGGTTTGGCGACTACATTAGTTTAAAGACTCACTTTAGGCATTTTAGGTCCTATAACTAATGGAATTTTTCAATACTGTATTTATTTGTATATCTCGTAAAATTTTGGCAAAATAAAAAAGATCAGAATCATTAAGAACTTGGGTGAACAGTTTCTGTCTATTAACAGTGTCATTTTAAAAGTCAACGCATTTACTATGATAATATTAAAGCAGGTAAAATGCGATTAACTTTGATATATTAACGATTGGTAAGACTCAGGGGATAAGTCATAAAATTAAAATCTGAATAAACCAGCGCGAATTATCACTCCAAATTCTAAATATTTTATTTTGAAACAGCGCATTCACTGATACAATATAATAATATCAATAATTTCAATGTTTAGGCAAATTTAAGGGATACAACTTGAAATAAGAAACTGAATAAACAAGTGTGAATTATAACTTCTTCTTTGGTAAAAAGCTCTTGGACTCGCATCATTCGGGATCCTTATGGCTTCGAAGTTGGCTGATGCTCCTCCATGGCATTGATTTTTATTCCTCCAATGGGGGAAAGACAACTGCTTTGGCTTTTTGATAAGGTAAAAACAAGGGAAGTGTAGGGCCTTGCTCCCTTTTCCCCGCAGGTAGGTACCCTACGACTCTTGCTACACGACCCTCCCCTCTTTCTGCTTGTTGACCCTTCTTCTTACCGTTTTAAAGGCATATTTTACAAAATATTGAGACTTCGGAAGAAGTCAATTATTCCCTCGAAAATCCATCTCTATTCCTGAGCTGGGAGGTCTGCTTCTAGCAACAGCTTGACATCTTCCTGGAACCTCAATTTTTTGGTGGTTCTTTTAAGCTTGGAGGAGATTGTTGTTAACTTCGGGCATTCAAACGGGAGATGCTGAATAGTCTCGACTGTTAATGCGTATTGGCGGCAGAGAGGGCTTGGATCTTCGTTCCACAAGTGTTCTTCTCTCCGGGGAATCATTGCTTGGCTCTAAATGCTCAGAGACGCCAAATTCTCCCTGAGGTCTTTGAATATGAGTTTCAATTGTCTATAGTGAAGTAAATTGCAATTTCTACGTCTCAGTGCATCCGTAAGCGTGGTATATACATTGTTTTGGCTGATTCTAGAAGACCTCTGAATTGCATGACTTGCCAGTTTGTCAATCTCCTCTTTAAAACATATTCACTGGTGGCTAGGGACGTGTAGGAAAGCTATTTCGATCCCCTCTTTGTTAAGGGCTATTATCAATTCTTGAGACCGATGCACGTCTCAGTCTGTGACTTCACAGCCTTCTATATTGCATTTATTTTAGCCGTATGAATAGAAGAACCGTCGGGGAGCAGTTTCGAGATTTGGAGGTTCAGCTGGGGGATGACTGCGACAGCGCAGCTTTACCTGCTTGCACAGAACTATCTGTATAAATTTCCAAGAAATTATGGGTCGCTCTAATCTTTTGAAATTATGCTTGAGTTATTGCTTCAGGAATATTTGGTTTCTTTTCACCAACTAGTCAAAGGAATACATTCATAAGGGGTACCCTCCATGCTGGAGGAAACGACAGACAAGGGAAAGATAATTGGTCTTTTTGCCAGGTTTGGCAATTGGAAATAAAAGTATCCCATGCCCCAATTCTTCTTCAAGATTGAGTACACATTTTTCCGAATGTTAACCGTTACAGTAGGTATTCTGAGCCATATGCCTGAATCCTTTTACTGATAGCATTTGGTTCAGTTTAAATATCAAAGAAATTCTGGCTAGTTAGCGAACTTTAGCCCTCTGAGTGGTGGTGAAGCCCTAAAGAAATTCTAAGTGATATATTTTGAATGCTTTCTAGCTTTGCTAAAGGGGTTTTACTACACTTGATGTATACTATCAGTCCATAATCAGTTTTTGATCTGATGAACCTCATATAAAAATCCAGAAGACCTTTGGGAGAATTTGCCCAGAAGAAAGAAATGAGTCGTCTAAGGATTGATAATTGTTTTACATGCAAGACGGCTTCACAGCTTCGACCTGAGTATTCCATGAGTCGTTAAACCAAGTTTAATCGTAAATCACAGGGCTTGCTTCAAGTTGAATTAATAAGCCTTTAATGTAAAGTTGTGGTATTCGAACTTTCCGTTCATTATGGAAGATTGCTGCTTCCGTTTTAATGGCTGATATTGGAAGGGACATAATTTCTGAGAAAGCTTCTAGTTCAAGTATGGCTTGTTGTAGATTAGTCTCAGTTTCTTCATTTGAGCGTCCACATTCCCAAATAGTGACATCATCATCAAACTCCCTTTTGGATATTGTTGAACTTGAAAGCTCAAATTCTGAACTTGAAAATCAAATTTACCTATTTGATTTGATTTTTCATTTTTTATGTCCTTTCTTTTCTTTGTTTCATATCTCAAATCCTGATGTCATAAGCAGGAAAAGTAGAAGGCAAAGAGGAGATATCTGGGGTAGTCCTACCTCACGCCTTTTGACAGTTGACTGACTGATTCACCTGAATCCGGAGAGACCGGTAGGTTAGGTAATTCCAAAAGAACTGGATAAATGGTTCAGGGAAGTCCATTGAAAGAAGGATTGCACATTACTTCTCTTTAGTTACATTTCCAAATGCGTCTTCAAAGTCCACCAATAAGACTAGTATAATTTTGCCTTGTTCCAAGGCTGCTCGTATGGAATCTTCAAGACACATGATTCCGTCCAGTGTTGACAGTCCCTTTGTAGAGTCTGATTGTGATTGCGGGAAGGGCTTTTTTTTCTGCAAACCATCCCTGTCTCTTTTGGATGATCTTTTCCATTATTTTCCCAAGAACTAGGGGTAGAGATATAGGTCCGTAAGAAGAGGGTGTTTCTGGAGGTTTACCTTTTTTCTTAATTGGCTTAATGGTAGCTTGTTTCCAAACACTTCGGAAATTCCCGTTTTGCCAAAGTCATTATACAGGAATAATAACTTTAGGTGGACCTTCTCCCATGCTTTCTTTTCCCAAGTAAATCCTATTTCATCTTTTCCTGGTTCTGATTCCGTATTTACTGTATCAAGGGTCATCTTTAATTCATTCATTGATAAAAGGCTCTCAGCCAGTTCCTCTTTGTGCTGTGTTTTTCCATATAATTTGCATGACTAATGGAAGGCTAATTGGTGTTTGGACTTTATTTTATTGTTAGATGGCAGTAAGGACTTCTGCCTTAAACTCATCACCTCGATTTGAGGAACCATCTATTTCAAAGGTTGAAATTTTTTCCAGTTGATCCTCCTTGCCGATAATTCCGTTAATAAAATTATTTACTTGGGCTATGGGAGTATTTGCATCTAATTTTTCAAAAAGGTGGATCTTGCTTGTCCTTTTGCAATTTCTATGACTTAAAATAAAAGCTATTATCTCCTCCAGTTTCATTTTGCTAAGAGATCCTACATTTCATTGCAGGATACTTATTTGAGAGAGATTCATTTTAATTATCTGACACACTGGTTGAATTTAGTCTCTCATGATCTGGGGACTTCAAATCCTCTTCACCCTAAGAACTTTTTATGTTTAGTGGTAAAACAAAATCCAATTGGACTATTTGTTTCTTTTTTGGGGGTTTTTCTTGATGTTTTGGCAATTTGCCTGTGCTGCAGTATTTTCTTGCTCTCTTGGTTGGGTTAGCTTTGGTGTTTGGATTGGTGGGAGTTCAGAGATGGTTTCTGAGTTTGGTTGGGTATTCACATTTGGTTTTGATTATTTGCAGCTGTTGTTTTCCATATTTCTGTTCCAAGTAGCATATTGATAGCTTTTCTTGTGAGGATGTTTTTCATCTGTGCAGTTTCATTGCTGCTGTCAATGAGAAAATTGCCTGTTAGATGGGTAGCTAATTCCTGTCACTCCCCTCTCTTGAGTGGCTGGTTTTGTTAAAGTTTGTAAAGGGGAAGGCTGGTTTATTGGTTGAATACCTGTGTAATTTGATATTCTGGTTTAAATCTTTGAGGTTTAGATTTTGATGGCAAAGGTGCATGTTGTGGGGGCTATTGCTGCTTGTGGAGGTGGCTGTTGTACCTAGGTGCCGTTGCTGCTGTAGGTTGCTTTGGTGCTTGGGGCTTAGTAATTTTAGCTGCTATTACTGAGTATGGAAGGTTCATCTTATCAGAAAACCTCAGGGTTTGAACTCTTCTGGTATGCAAGGCAAAGCTGTTTTTACAGAGATGAGTGCCCCTTGCTATTACAGTTTAGGTATAAGGGTTCTTTTCCTTTACAGCCTTCTGTTTTGTGGACCGATTTTCCACAATTACTACATGATTGATGTGATTGCTTGCAACGGTTTTTTGTGTGCCGATGGGCCAGGCAGATTTACACTGTAATGGCTATTGCTTGTACGGCTTCCACCGGATGTTCTTTCCGTATAGTGAAATTCTTTATTTAACTCTTTGGCTGTTGCAATTAGCATTGATTCACTTGGGTGGAGATTACCATCTTTTCTGACACTCAGTCTAGTTATTGTTGAAACTTCAACTAGTGCACCTGAACTACCAATTAGTTCTGATTTAGTTTCTGTCTCTTCTATGGGTAGGTCAACCTCATAAAGGACGTATTTAAAAGACTCAGCATTTGTTGTTGATGTAACAGTAATCAGAGATCCTTCAATAAGGATCTGGTTTGATCTTTGCAGGATTTGGTTTGCAGCAGGTGCAAATGGGAAAATTCATTTCTTGCTGTAAGTTTCCTGTATTTGGTTTTTGGCCATTGCGATTCGAAGCCATTTTTCAGAGGTTTAGGGCTATTTTTCGAAATTCCCAATTTGTGTTCGACATAATAGTTTACTATTAAGACTAATCGAGATAATAGTTACAATCCCCGAATCAGCTATAAATGGCAATATTTTTTCATTTGCCAGTTTTTTTTTTCGTTTTAAACGTGCTTTTTAATTTTTGGTTACTATGGGCCGTGGTTCGTCATTTACTAGGTTGTAGTTAACGTTGCAACAATGACTTTGAACATAATTGCTTTACAAAATTTCTATAAGTGTTGATGGAGGGGGGTATCTCAAAAGGGGACTGGTTGTCCTCCAATTACTCTTCAACATCCCCCTCAACATGCCCAAGGGTCTTTTAATTAGAACAATAAGTAACTCTTTTAAAAGTGCCGAAAAAATTAAGCGTGAAGAGTGAGGTGTTGAGGAGGGGGAAACGTCCCTTATTATACGTAACAATTTCTGTTCGTTTTAAGTTTTAATGTTGCTTCTTACATGAGTTGAAAAAACTTGTTGTTTCAATTTCCAATTTCTTAAATATCCACATGGTCCCTATTTTGTACGGATTTGTTTCTAAATTGTTACTGAGCCTGTTATTTTTTCTGTTATAATTAGATTTTTGTGAACATTTAGATTTTTGTTTAACTTGTCCATTTTTAAATTGACGTGCTGGACTTTTTTACGTGTGTTACCATCCGGGTTTACCACCTGTAACTTTAATGATATTCCAGGTGAAACACTCTGGTGACACAGCCAATACGACAACTAAGGTGAATCTGCTAAATAAAGTTCTTGGCATCGTTGCTGGCGTTCTTCTTCTGGATCATGAAAGTAGGGCTGGAGAATTTCAACAACTTCCTTACCACCGTCTTTTCATAATGTTATTTTTGGAATTGAATGCCCCGGAAGTTGTTCTTGAAAGCATGGGTTTCCAAGTATGTTGCAACTTTTTTTTCTTTCTTTATACGTATAGAGGAGACTGACTTTTGCCTAACTCGATAAGTCGTTTTGTTACGCGAATGAAACTTGTGAATCGACTTAATCCTTAAATTAAGCCCTGATAAAAATTTTATAAGCACCCACTTTCATTTTGTTCCAGTCCAAATGCTGCTATTACTACCAGCTCATTGCAACACTAAGCCGCTTGAGGCCAAAACAGCCGTGCATGCTTCTCCTTCACCCCATTCTACTGAAAGGTTCACCTTTATCCCCTCTGAGGAAGTTTTGATTTCCTTTAAATCCTTTGTTGTGACATTTAATCACTTTGTTTGGGGTCGACGTGCTTTTACCTTGGTCCCAGATAGATGGCCGAAAGCATAGTCTGTGGTAGTCTATCATCCTTCATCCGTAAAACGTGGCCTACCACACTTCAACGGGTATAAGGGTTATAACCAAGGCCGTATCCAGGACTTTTTTTTTGGAAAAAAAGGATTACGAGACGCATCAAAAAGTTATCAATATGTGTTTTTATTCCTTTTTTACGACTCGGAATTTTTACCATTCGGGTCAATTCCGGTACCCCTTCCGCCTGGATACGGCCTTGCTCCTATCCTCACTCCTTTTTCGTATAAATTAAAAAACTTTTTCCGCAAAATAAGTTTTGCAATGAAAAGTAAAGAACTCCATTAAACCAAAAATGAGCCAAAAATAAAATAAAATAATCTATCAAGCGTGAAATTACCACAGATCAGCATCGATAAATAAATGAAACCCAAAACGAACAAAATCACACTAAACAACCTAGTCAAACTTAGAACCAGTAGGAATTAACATGAGTAGGGCTCAAAACCTCTATGCCTTCCCAAGCCCTGAACATAATTTGCACTTTACCTAAAAAAAGTATAAATACTTTTACTTTTAAAACTTCAATAAGTCAAATAACATTAACATTTTGATTACTAAATATCAGTATATATATATTAAACTGACAATGCACAGTCATATGTATTTTTTTCAGTAAAGTGCAAATGATGTACAATTATGTGGGCCAGAACATAATCCAATACTCTATATGAGCCTTCCAATCAATTTCGAATTTTAAAAGAGCTCTAGGCCTTCAATTTCCAATCGAATGAGCCCTTTTTGAGGTTCTACGACAACGCTTTCTATAAACACCTTATATACCCCCAGGGCGTAAATTACCTCCCTTACCCTAAGGGCTCTGAAGGTGGTTGTCATCCTCTAAGACCTAATATCCAGAACTTTTAACTACGTTAAACAAAATTGCTATCTCAAAATTTTGATTGGATTTGTTTGGGGAAATGGTGGGTGTAAGAGGGGCATTAGTCGCTCTCCAATCACTTAACTATTAAAAAAGCCACTAGCCCTTTCAATTTCCAACCAAATGAGCCCTTTTGAAGTTTTTGCGACAACGCTTTCAATAAAAAACCCTATATGCCCCCAGGGCATAACTTACAACTCTTGACCTGAGGGCTCGGGGGGGGGGAACTTTCTACTACGTTGAACAAAATGGCTATGGGAAAATTTGATTAATTGTGTTTGGGGGAATGGCGGGCGTGAGAGGGGGGTTAGTTACCTTCAATCACTTTTGACTATTAAAATGGGCATTAGCCCTCTCAATTTCCAATTGAATGAGCCCCTTTTGAAGTTTCTACGACAACTCTATCTATAAACACCTTATATGCCCCCAGGGCATAACTTACAACCTTTGCCCTTGGGGCTCTAGGGGTGTTTGTCATCCTTAAATACATAATTTCCAGAGCTGTCAACTCCGTTGAGCGGAATTGTTTTCTCTAAACTGTGATTGTATGTTTATAGGGAAATGGTGGGCGAAATAGGGGGTATAACGAAACTTTACTTGCTTTTGACTATTAAAAAGAGCAATTTCCACTTCCAATCAGTTTAGCCCCTTGCAAGATTTCTACAACAACTTTCTATATAAACCTTATATGCCCCCAGGGCATAACTTACAAACCGTGCACTGAGGGATCAAACGGGGCAATTATACTCAAATATATTATTTCCAGAACTTTCAACTACCTCAAACAAAATTAATATTTCAATATTCGAATCGGGTGGTTATGGGGAAATGGTGGGCGTGAGAGGGGGGTTAGTTGCCCTTCAATCACTTTCGATTTCCAATTGAATGAACCCTTTTTGTAGCTTCTACAACATCGCTTTCTATAAAAACCGTATATGCCCCCAGGGCATAACTTACAACCCTTGCCCTGAGGGCTATGGGGGGGGGGTTGTCATCCTCAAAGACCTAATTTCCAAAACGTTCAACAGCGTTGAAAAAAATGGCTATCTAAAAATTTGGATTAGATGTGTTCGGGGAAAAGGTGGGCGTGAGAGGGGGGTTACTTGCCCCCAAATCACTTGACTATTAAAAAGGTCACTAGCCCTTTGAATTTCCAATCGAATGGGCCCTTTTTCAATTTTCTACGACAGATTTCAATAAAAACCTTATGTGCCCGCAGGGAATAACTTATAACCATTGCCCTGAAGATAGTGGGGGGAGTGTCCTGCTCAAAGGTATAGTTTCCAGAGCTTTGAAGTGCGTGGAAAAAAATGGGTATCTCAAAATTTTGATTGGATGTGTTTGGGGAAATGGTGGGCGTGGAAGGGGTGTTAGTTGCCTTCCAATCACTTTAAAAGGGCACTGGCCATTTCAATTTCCAATCGAATGAACCCTTTTTGAAGTTTCTACGACAACGCTTTCTATAAAAACCTTATATGTCCCCAGGGCATAACATTCCACCCTTGCCCTGAGGGCTGTGGGGGGGGGGGTGTCATCCTCAAAGACCTAATTTCCAGAACTTTCAACTACATTGAACAAAATAGCTATGTAAAGAATTTCATAGGATATGTTTCGAGAAAAGGTGGGCATGAGAGGGGGGTTAGTTGCCGTCCAATCACTTTCGACTATTAAAAAGGGCACTAGCCCTTAGAATTTCCAGTCGAAAGAGCCTCTTTTGAAGTTTCTACGACAACGCTTTCTATACAAAACCTTATATGCCCCCAGGGCATAGCTTACAACCCTTGCCCTGAGGGCTGTGGGGGAGTGTCCTCCTCAAAAACATAATTTCTATGTGGAAATCAACTGCGCTGAACAAAATGGCTTTCTTAAAATTTTGATTGGATGTAGTTTGGGAAATGGTGGGCGTGGAAGGGGTGTTAGTTGCCTTCCAATCATTATCGACTATTAAAAATGGCACAAGCCACTCGAATTTCCAATTGAATGACCCCTTTTCGAAGTTTCTACGACAACTTCTTTGGTACGAAGTGCCCAAAGAAGTTGTAAAATAATATATTGTGCCAACATCGTTCTTATATGCCCCTAGGGCATAACTTTAAACCCTTGTCCTGAGGGTTGTGGGGGAGTATCCTCCTCAAAAACATATTTTCTATCTGGAAATCAACAACTACTTTGATACAAAGGGCCCTGGCCTAAAGAAAAAAAAAATAATACATTGTGCCAACATCGTTCTTTACTTAGGCAGCGCGATTGCGCTACCTATGAAAAGGATTTCGATTCTATGAAGATATGTTTAAACTAAAGAAAATATCAAGCTGGGCTTAGAATCCGTCTCTCAGTTTGGCTTGATCTTTGATGCCAGGTCTATCTCACGAGAATAATCTTGTTTAATTGTCCAAACTTTATTTCGTTACTTGGGCTTGAAGTTTTTGTCATTTTTCACAATTTTACTGAGCGTGGATGCCTCCAAGGTATCTTCTTGAGTATGATCGTGAAGGAAAGAGAGGGGGGGGGGGGGGTAATGAGACTCAACCTACATGATGGATAAAATATTGGTTGAATATTCATGTAGAGAAAATACCTATACCAGAAGATTGGTTGAATATTCAATGCAAAGAAAATATCTATACCGGAATTGTCTATAATTATGTTTATTATTTCCCTACGACTAAGAAAGTTCTACTTAGCTATTCATATTTCTAAATTTAAATATTTCTCTTCTTTTTTTAAGAACTTGTTACACTAAAAAAGGCGGCTAAAAAAAATAGCTGCTAGTAATTTTGATCCAATGACCTCCAGGGTATATTCTTGAGCTATTTTGTTTTTTACATTTGGGTTTGCTAAATTCTTTGTTTAGCTTCTAATTTAGTAAATAGGCTAAGGTAGTGTTTCGCTGTGTTTTAGTTTCTTCTTATATCGTTTAGAACAATAAACGTATTTTTTTTTAATTCTTTTATATTAAACATTTGACCTCTTTATGTAATATTGCTTGCCGTTTGTATAAGGTTTATTTTAAATTATGTTAATTTAAGCTCTGTAGGAGAATAGTCACTTCGTATTATCTTTCATATTTGAAAGCAAAATTTGTCATCTTTATGGAATAACAAATCTTTTAAACCAAATTAATTTTAATATTAGATTTTTATCTTCTTTTCCTTCTTTATTCCTTATTTTTTAAGCTCTTTTTGTTCTTTTGAAAATATAGCAAACCCTTCTAACTCATGAGGGTTCCCATAAAGTCTACAGAATTCTTACAAGGTGGCTCCAGACCTGTGGCACTTCTAAGGAGCTGCAAGGTCAAAAATCATTGACAAGGCCCATGGTGAAAGAGAAGTAGAATCTTAAATCCGTGGTGGTTCCTGGTATGCTATTAAAGGAGCTCCCAGGATTTGAAGAGCCATATCCCATATCTTATCCGCTGCAGCTGCTTCTTAATAAGAGTAAAAAAAAATGTTAATATGTACAAATAGGTTCAGCTTTACAATTGGATTAGAAAGGAGAAAAAACGAAAACGAATACTCGTCAGAAAGTAAAAACATAAATTGCAGATGCAATTATGATTCAGCTATGTAAAGAGGGAATATATATTGCCTCATTTTCTGAATTAGCCAATATAAGGAACTATGAATTTACATTCAGGATATAAAATTATTAATTTATTCTCATTGTTTCAAAATCGCTTTTCTGAATAGCCCATAAGCCTTCACAAATGCAGGAAACATTCACCCAGGATTTAAGTAGGGATTAAAAAAAAAAAATTCGTATTAAATCATTTTTTCTTACAGGTCATGCAAGCTTTCTACAACACACTTCATATTCTTCGTCCATGTAAAGCACCTGGATTTGCATTTGCCTGGCTCGAAATCATTGCCCATCGTGTTTTCATCGGAAGATTCTTGGCATTGATCCAACAGCGTGGCTGGACAATGTATGCACAATTGGTTATTGACCTGTTTAGATTCATGGTTCCTTTTTTGAGAAATACTGAGCTAGGAAAACCGATGTTGACTTTGTACAGAGGAACACTGCGATTATTACTTGTGCTGCTCCATGATTTTCCTGAATTTTTATGTGATTATCATTATGGATTTTGTGATGTGATACCGCCCAATTGTATTCAGATGCGTAATTTGATATTGTCTGCTTTCCCAAGAAGTATGCGATTACCTGACCCATTCACTCCCAACCTCAAAGTAGATAGGCTGCCGGAGATTCATCAGGCACCTAGAGTCGTTGCGAATTTCGCTGCAGCCATCCAACCTCTCTCCTTTAAAAACGATTTGGATGCTTATTTGAAAACAAGAGGACCTGTAACATTTTTATCAGAGCTACGTAGCGTACTCCAAGTAAATCCTGATCAAGGATTGCGTTATAACATATCCATGATTAATGCGCTTGTGCTGTACGTGGGCACGCAGGCAATCAGTGCAATTCAGTCAAAGAGTATGACCCCTGCTATGTCAACTATTGGACATTCTGCTCACATGGATATTTTTCAATCTCTTGCTGTTAACTTGGATACTGAAGGACGGTATTTATTCTTAAATGCTATAGCAAATCAGCTCCGATTTCCAAATAGTCATACTTACTACTTTAGCTGTGCACTGCTATGTCTCTTCTCAGAGGCTAATAGTGAGGCTCTTCAGGAGCAAATTACCCGTGTTCTTTTAGAGCGATTGATTGTTAATAGACCTCATCCGTGGGGTTTATTGATTACTTTTATTGAATTGATTAAGAACCCGATTTTCAATTTTTGGAAGCATGAATTTGTTCACTGTGCTCCGGAAATTGAGAAACTCTTCGAATCAGTTGCCCGCTCATGTATGGTTCAAAAACAAGGTCAGACAAGGGAGGTGGAGGAAGACCCGCGTAGTAATGAGTAATGTTTATTCTAAATGTTTGAAGTGTATCAGCTTACCTTGACAATGACATTTGAGCTATTATTTGCAGTATTTAGGTGCGTTTATATATATATATAGGTGGTTTTCAATAAAAGTTAATGCAATATAATTTTCGGTTTTCCTTCTTTTGTTTACATAGTTCCTTCAGACAAGTTTTGGCCGATCTTTCTAGAAAGAAGCACACATATTATGGCTGTTTTGGAGGACTGGCATGATATGGGTTGATTCCCTATTAGCTATGGGGAATTTAAGACCTATAATTTTCGCTGAAAAAAAAAAAAAAAAAAAAAAAAACAGCAAAACATTCCCAGTCATTTGATTACCCTCACCCCATATAGATTGGCTAAAATGTTTCAGGGTACATAATCTGGGTCTGTTCAAAGAGTGACCATGTGTGCATTCCAGGTGGAAATTGCAATTTAATTTGTAATTACTTCGAATTCAATGCGAATTAACTGCGGACCTGGAATGGTTTATTAACTAATGCCCTAATATGCATTTTAATGATTGTTGAAATAATTTTAATGATTAGTGAGTAAAATATAAGTGTTAAGGCATATGTTCCTTCTAAAACAAGCGATTTTACCACAATCCTGCACCTGTAACTTAACCAAAAGGATAAGATATTTGCATCATTGGATTCATCAGTCTCAAATCCATCCATTCAGGAGCCAGAATGATGCTATTGCTTAGACTTTTTCCACGGTAAAATTCTAAACTTGCTTAAATAATAGGGAGTTGCCTACATCTAATTTCAAATGTGTTTTTCGGCAGATCATTAGACTTGAATGTCAGCTATGGGATGATATTAAAGTTGTCTCTTTTTTTGTTGATTTATAAAAGCCGTAGAGAAGCAGAAAAATAACGCCTTAATACTCATTAATTCTCATTAGATTGGCCATTTGCCTCGATTTTTCCCTGTTTCATGATGATGGTGCAGAAGTTAATACACTAAAGTTCGAAATTAAAACCACCATTCGAATCGCCGTTGTCAAAAATCTGACACAGTAAAGTTACACTCCCCCCCCCTTGAACAACAAGGAAAATCAGTTGCATTGGTAGCGCTGATGTGTCATCGCTTTTTCGTGTTTATTTTTCTTCGCCTCTTTCTTTTCTTCTTTTCTTCATTTTTTCTTTTCTTCACTAGAGCATCATAGAGTTGTTTAAGGACTCAATTGAAAGGAAAATTCTATATGTACATGCTTTTTGTAAGAAAACATAATATTAAAAATACAATACTATTTTTGACAAAAATGCATCTTTGTATAGAAGATTATGTCATATTGGATATGGTGTCATATTTGTTACCGTTTGTCTACTATTACTGCAACTGTTAAAAACTCATTACATTGCTAAGCCTCCTGGTGCCAACAAGGTACGTGTGCACAAAGTAAAGTGTAAAAACTTACCACCTTTCTTTTTCTTATTTCTTGTGTGTATATTTTAAGGCAATGTACTCGAATCTACATGTGGCTTTTCCAGTCATTTTGCCTCTTATTCTCAGATATTCTTCAGAATCTAACCTTCATTCGCAAATTTTATGAAATCTTCAAATTTTTGGTATTTACTGTTTCTTGTATTTTCAAGAATAATTCGCTATTAGGTTATGATTAATGATTAAAGGAATAAGTGTTGTAGACACCGTACCAAAACCAGGCATGGTAAAAAATTATATCTAATTCAGTAGTTTATGAAGGTATTTAAACTTTATAATGGCTGAAAGATTGTTTTCTAACCCAATAACAATAACAGTCGTTTATAAAACACTAAAAAAGGATAAAGACCTCCAGAGCCATTGATGTCTCACAGGGCGTCGAATCAATGTTCAGTTGCTAGGCCTTTTTTGATAGGAATAGGTAGTAGACCTGTCACCCAACGGTATGGCAACTAGATTGGAACCTCGGGCCCCGTATTGCCAAGCAGATCATCTATCAACTGTGCTACCGCAGGGTGATTATCCACTATAAGAAACAAAAAGTGAAACAATGAACTATAAAGAAACAATAGTTTTATGTTAATACTGTACGAATTGAAAAAAAATTCTTAATTTGGTCTAGCCCAATTCGAGATTAGTGCCCCTAGAGCCTATGTTATTTTCCATAGAAAGCTTTCATATAAGATAATAGATTCCTTTTAAGGATCAAACTTCTTGATGTACCAAAAATTTTTATTACCGAAATTGAACTGGAAGTCTTAAAAAGTATTTTAAAAATGAACCACGACGATTCATTAATAAAAATTTGCAAGTTTCCAGAATAAAATTTTATAGACTTCGATATGTGGGCAAAAAAAGCTTGGACACAATTTGATTATCCCTAATTGAGTGTCGAATTTCTTTGTGTTAAATAAATTTTCGAAACATGACCGTAAGTTTTGTCTGGGGAAAGCGACCAAGTGACGCTATATGAATCTCGACATGTATTACATAATGAAAACGAAATTGCCCCGCGCTCCTCACATTTATTTTAAGAAATATTTTTTTAGGGTACTTTCATTGGGAAATGTCTTTTTTGGCGTTTTCATTGAAAAAAGAACAATTTATCCCCCTTGGAAATTGAAGAAAAATTCTCAGTCCCTTCCACCAATTTCTGTGAATTTCCTTTATGTAAATTCTCTGGAGTCTTCCTAGAGAAGGTATCTCTCTTAAATAAAAAGAACCATAGAATAGACATACATTAGTAGGATATTTTTTAATGTCAGATTATGCGGCAGGTAAACGACTTTTCCTACCGTTATCCAAAAACAGAAGTAGCCAAGATATTCGCCCATATGGACACATAATTTTTTAGTGTGCAATAAGTAAGTTGGCACCTGAAAGCAAAATTTGATTCCTATATCAATATTGTTTTGTTCTATTATATATTTGTCAAGAAGTTAACCTCAAAAATGTAATCTTGTAAGTAATAAATGGACTGTGGGATAAAATAAAAATGTCGCGAAAGGTTTTTCTTCAAAAACATGTTTCACTTTTCCAAAGAGCAAAATCTTGAGGGGGGGGGGGCTCAATCTGGCAAAGACGCCAATAGTTGACCAAACTCACAAGTTTATTTAAAATAAGAGTGAAAACAGAAAAAACACAGAATGAGGGCACGTGAAAAAATCTGGGGGAGTAATGGGGGTTTGGGTCTCCCTGGATCCACCAGTGCACTTTTATCACTTACAGAAACAGTTGAAGATTGGACATCAGTTGTTTTGTAACCTCCCAAAAAATGGCAACCTCAGGTTACTAATAATTTTAAATAACCATAGTTTGAAATGATTTTTTATTTAGTAAAATTCACAAAATATTCAATACGTATATATATATATATATATTGTAACTTATTATAAGTTGTTTGCTATAAAAAGGCTAATAGAAACTTTTTATACTTGGATCCCGGAAATGGTTCACGTCTTTCCCGAGACAGTCCTGAACATGCTGACAAGTAATGTGAATGTGAAAGCAAAGTTTGCCATCTATTTTCATTAAGGTAGCAATAATTTTAAAAATTTTCAACATGAATGGAAAAATTTTGCTTAACTTTCATAAATGCTCCGCCACTTTAAGACTTTGTAGCACCTTTTCTCACATATCAACAAATATTGATAATACAGGTTGTTTACAAGCCTTAATGATTTCAGCTTTGTTAGTTTTAGGTTAACATTAATTGGGCTATAGGCCTACCTACTGCTTTTTGGGCACCTTCACCAATGGATTGAATCCCCCCCTTTGACGGATAAGTATTCAGTATAATTTGTATATTAGGTAAAATTCTACTTTAGCTACTTTTGGCTATCTTGGAAAGGAGTTTGGTTAGAAAAATGAAACTTTCAGGGATAGATCTACAGACTAAAGTATGTCCTGGGAAGGTAGGCCTATTTTGAAGTACCTACCTCCACTCCTTCTCCCTCTAGTGGGTCCTGACCTTTGATGACCTTTAAAAATTGGTGTTATAAAAGTGAAACCTTGTAAAATAGATCTTCTGTTAAAATGAAGTCCAACAAAATTGTTTTTAGCTTCAAAACTTTGCTCAATCCTGATTTATAGAGTTTTAAAGAAATGCAAATACATTTCCTAAATTTTGAAAATTAACATTGATATGGCTTAAAATGCTACTCAAATAACAGGAATTATATTTCCAGAACTAAAGCCAGAGAAAATGAATCTTACAACTGAAAATTAGATTAAAATCTTGTTTTGTCAAAATTTCAATAGGTAGAGACCTGTTATGTGGGCAAATTTCAGGATCCTCGAAAGAGAGAAGGAGAGGAGATGTGTACTTCAAAATATCGTCTCGGGACATACTTTATCCTGTAGACCCATCTCTGAAAGTTTTATCTTCTTAGCCTCACCCCTTTCCAAGATAGGTAAAAGTAACTAAAGTAGAATTTTACTGTATATTAACAATATATTTTAGGATATTGCAACTGTTTTATTATTTTACAGCCAATGCTGATTTAATCTGAAGGAAGAAATTATTGTGCTTTTATAAACTAGGCTAGTGTGAACATATTTGGTAGGCTATAGAGACTATAGGCTATAGAGCTGTTTATCCTTTAGGCATTAAAGAAAAGAAATGTGGGTAAATATATACCAATTCATATTATTGAGTTAGGAATAAAGTGAATACACCATTTGATGCCTTTTTTATGCTGATTACAAATATAATAATCATTTCTATCGGAAATGAATTCTAGCCCCCCCCTATATATGCCAATTCAGGGTATATATTTCTACATTAGGGGGTAGGGGTAAAGTTTAAACTTACCTCTCATTTACATCAGAAACAAAATTAGCCCCCACCCCCCCCCCCTAATGTATAAATATATACCCTGAATTGGCATATATAGGGGGGGGGGTAAAATCCATTTCCGATAGAAATGATTATTAGGTAAAGTTCTACAAAATCATATTATTGAGTTAGGAATAAAGTGAATACACCATTTGATGCCTTTTTTATGCTGATTACGAACATAATAACCATTTCTATCCGAAATTAATTCCAGTCCCCCCCCCCCGCACTTGACTATACCAAACCTACCCCGGAATTGGCCGATATAGGGGGGGGGGCGGAAATTCATTTACATTTTAAATGCTTATTATATTTGTAATCAGCATGAAAAAAAGCATCAAATGGTGTATTCACTTTAGTCCTAACTCAATAATATGATTTTGTAGAACTTTATGGATTATTATATTTGTAATCAGCATAAAAAAGGCATCAAATGGTGTATTCACTTTATTACTAACTCAATAATATGATTTGGTATATATTTATTGAAATGTGCAGTATCAGTTTAGTATTTTCAATCTTCATAAGGAAACACCAGAAAATTCTGAAAACTATTTTAAAAATTATATGATCATTAGCCTAGCCTATGCTACATGCATTAGACCTATTTCCAAAGATATAAAAATAAACTTAACCCTCCTATTAACATACAGGGGTAGGGGGTAAGCATAGCATATATTAAATACCTAAATTAACCTAGGTACCCCACCCCCCCCTAAATGCCAAAAAACAATTGTTTAAATATTGCAAACTCAATGAGAAACCATGCTTTGCCATCAATTTATCTAGCAAATACCCGTTTGTCTGGTTTCCTTGTACAGTCTATAGTGCTGTTTTAGTTATAATGCATAAGTACCAGTCTTTTGAATTACCTACTTCTACTGCTTCTTCTTCTAGAGGGCAGTGACCTTTGATGACCTTTAAAAATCTTTCTGGTATGAAAGTCGAATCTTGAAAAATAGATCTTCTCCTTAAACCAAGTACAAAAAACTTGTTTGAGCCTCACAGCTCTGCTCAATCCTAATTTGTTAGGTTTCAAACATATGCAAATATGTCTCCTAAATTAAAAAAAAAACATTGATGTGGCTTAAAATTCTAGTCAAATAAGAGGATTTGCATTTTTAGAACTAAAACCAGAGAAAAAGAAACTGATAACTGAAATTAAGGTAAACTGTATGGCATCAAAAAATGCCTTTTTCTAGGAATAAAAAGGATTAAAAACTAATTCGTCTCACTCAAGAATGGATTTATTCAGGTGAAATGCTAAAATGGTGAAGGTTGGTGAGGCACTATCTGAAGGCTGTGGAGTTCTAAGTGGGGTCCCTCAGGGTAGCTGCCTGGGACCAGTTTTATTCTGTTTATTTATAAATGATTTACCGCAGGTAATCCAACACAGCACCATTAAAATGTTTGTGGATGATGCAAAGCTATACAGAGGTGTCACCTCCCTGGTTGATGTGACACTTCTACAGGGAGATTTGGAAGTGTTGTTCAAATGGTGTAATTTAAATTCTATGTGTGTTAACCAGAAGAAATGTCATGTGATGCATTACTTTGCATAAGATGTGGCAGACCAGTACTTCATTGGTGAAGTGTTGGTGTGCCCTGTTAATTCTATTAGGGATCTTGGTATTATTTTTGATGATCAGCTGAGGTTCGATAAGCAAGCATCAGCTGTTTTGCGTAAATCAAACTATGGTTTGCTTTGCATCAAAAGAGCTTTCAGAAGGTTTAACCTGAGAAGTTTTACCACATTGTATAAGACAATGGTGTGCCCTGTTGTTGAATACTGCTCATCTGTGTGGTATCCAACTAGAAAATCTGATTCACTGTTGATTGAAAAGGTGCAAAGACAAGCATCTAAATCTGTCCCCTATCTGAAATACCTACCTTATGAGCGGAGATTGAGTACCTGAGCTTACCATCTCTGCAATTCAGAAGGGACAGAGTGAACCTTGTCAACACTTTCTGCATCATAAAGGGTATTGACCATGTGTCTTGGGAGGATTTATTTGATTTTGGTTATTATCCATCTACATGGCAGAACTCTTTAAAATTGTACCAGCCAAGGGTATCAAGGAAAGTTGGACTGAGTTCCTTTGTAAATCATTCAGTAAAATCATGGAATACATTGCCCAACCAAGTAGTTCTGGTGAATGATGTTGCGGCTTTCAAAACAGCATTAGTTGAGACCTCTTTTTATGAAAGGCAGTACCTAGGACCATGAAGTGTATATTTGTTGTAGGGTATCTTCTTTTTTTTTTTTTTTTTTCAGGATGTTTATAGTTTTTGCTTTCGTTGTTTATAAGTGTTGCTCATGATATGTAATTTGTGCTGTATGAGACAAGCCTATGGCTTATTCCATTTCTGATTAATAAATAAATAAACATAAACTAGATTGTTCAGATAAGAGAGAGCAAGTATAGCATGTGAGTAGTGGAGATATCAAAACTCTATCACCACTTTTTTTTAACAGAAGAATAAGAAAAAGATAGAGTGAATGCAGGTACAGATTTATAAATAAAAAACAAGGTCTTCTTTTAATCATTCTCATTGATGCATAATAATTTTTTTCTTCAGTAAATAAATATCACTTAAGGTTTATACAGAATACTATAATTTCTCTCTTGAAACAGATGAAGGCAGAGATGCAGGAAGTACCCATTCTGCCAAAAACCCTTAAAGGACAGGAGATATAAATTCTGTATAAGGAAGAGGCAGAGAGCCAAAGAAACAGAGACTGACCAACAGGAGAAAACATAAACTAATGAAGTTACAGCAATCAGCTTACAATTAGAAAAGCAAAAAAATAAATTGCACAATTAAAGAAAAAAAACTCAAAAATAAAATCTTCCAAACTCTTGAGGCCTGATAAATTTCACCTTCTAAAATGTGAATAGGTTTAATCCATTAACCAATTTTAGTTCTAACAAAAATGGTCTGTTTAGAATTATTATGTAAGCATATAGGCAACTGGGGATTTATTACTAAATTTTAAATTTTATAAAATTTTAATGATTTAGACCAGGTTGACCTTATTCACAAAGAAAAAGCAAGTAACTACTGTTATTGTAAGGAAATTAGGTCCTCTTTATTCAAAAGTTTGCCTAAAGTCCAATAAATGGGTGTATTTGCTTGATAAATGAGAACTTCTGATTTATTTTTGTTCTGTTACAACACAAAACTTGACTGTGAAATTGTTTTAACAATTAGGATTTTTTTTTTATTCTGATATCAATTCTAGGGATATCCTTTATTCTCCCAGTCAGACTAATTATCCCATCACTAATAAAAATACTTCTTTTCTTTTCTCTGGAATTAAAACAAGAAATAAAAAAGTATTACTTTTTGACCATTCTGAGACTCTGCCATTATAGAACTTTCTTCCAGAAAAGCATTAATAATTTTTGAAAGCAGATGAACAAAGTTTTCAAAAATAAGTCCAAAACTCAAACTAGGGCCCTGGAAGTGATTTTCAAGCCCTCTCCTCCAGTCCTTCCTTTCCCCTAAGGCTTTAAAGATTCTTTAAAGACTGATTTTGAAGAAGAAAAAAAAAAAAAAAAAATTAAGTTTGGCTTGTAGCTTGGTTCTCTTATGCTATTAGTCTTGGCAAGGTTTGCTGCCAATGGATTTGAGTAAAATCTAAAATGAGCTTGAATTCTTTTTCTAAGTAGCCTACTTATTTTCATAGTCTTTCAAGCTATACAAGCAGGGAAAAAGTAGAGGTCTAGCCAAGATTTGATTCACCAACACAAAATCATTCCAAGCACATGAAATGACAAGGTCATGGGGGTGGGTGCTGGACAATACTGAGGCCTTATTTCGTTTCCACTTTCACAATTCATTCACTTTTTATCAGCTTTACAAGCCAGAAAAAAAACCTCTAAAATAAAGTTTTATCTTTTTACGTTTTTAGCCAATTAATTTTTCTCAGAAGACGTTATTGTGTTTTGGTTTACTACAATATTCTTCACTATGATTGTGTCCTATTCATGGGCACCCATGAGCTGAATTCCAGGGGGGGGCTTACCTGGTCTAAGTGGCACTTTTAATGCTAATCTCAAAACAAAAATATAAGAATAAAGCAGCATCATTCAGCAAGGAGGGGGATAGTGCCCCCTCGTGCCCTACCTTATGGGTGCCCATGGCCCTATTGTGCTTGAGTCAGCTAAGTTTTTCTGTAGAACAAAAGAAAACAGATATTGTAAGATAAAAACTGATGATGTTTTTTGGGTTTCTTTTCTGGTTTTCAAGAAAATACAGGGTTGGAGAAGAAGTGCAGAAAAGCCACTTTCATTGCAGTTAATTTGCCTTTTTTTCAAAAAGCCTCAGTACAAATTGGAGTTGCCAAGAAAAGTCAAAAGCACATGGTCAACTTTGCCTGAAAAATCTATAATAATTAATTGCCCAACAGATCTGTCAAGTGTGGGCTTTTGAAATGAATAACCTTTTAATCTTCTCACCAAACAAGAAATTCATTTTAAAATCTGATGAAAACTGAAAAATTTTGGGACTACTTTAAACATTTTGTGAGTCTGTTGCTACTGTAGTATGAACAGTGTCTACATTACTATTTGGAGCCCTAGCTACAGTGAGAGGTATCCGTTTTTCCAACGTCCTTCAAATATGAGCAGGCCTAAGAATTTACTTGACATTGCTACAGGATTTGCACAAAGTCCTCTAAAGCAGTATCAAAATGTCAAGCTGGCACTTGGAGTATCTGAGTCTTGCTACAGATGGTGGAGGCAAAGTGCTTGGAGTTGATTGTAGCTTCACCACAGCTAACTATAGTTGAATGTTTGAACACTCAGTGACAGGCCAGCAAGACAAGTGATGTGATTTTGGTTTGAAATCTGGGAGGCTACACAAACAAATTTTTGTAAGCCTGGAAATAAAATATATCATGCTAGTTTCAGTGGCGTAACCAGGATTTTATTTCGGGGGGGGCCGTCAGTCTACCTTTTTATAGCAGTCATGTGAGCAAGAAAATTATCTATTATAGTGCAAAATTCCAGGCGGGGGGGAGGTGAGGGGGGTAGCTAGGTAAAGAAATGAAAAGTCCACACTTGTCATGAGTATTTCTAGTTTTAGACTTTTTTTGTTTGAGAATGGATGACAAAATTTTGCCAACAAATTCAGAATTAAAAAAAAAGTTAGAAGCAGTGAGAGTTTCTATTTTGGGCAAGTAGATGTTTTGGAACTGCCACAAAGTGGCAGAATTTAGAAAATAAAAGAAAAGAACTGCATTATTCCCTATATTTGCCTATGAGACCCTTGTTTTAGAGAACCAAATAAATAATAAATAATATTATATCAAAGACAATTACCCAGAATTTGGTTTCGGAGGGGTGGGGGCCTCAGTCTACCTCATGTAGCAGACATGAAAGCAAGAAATGTACTGACGTTAACATTGTCTACAGAGGATGAAGCACAAATAAAGTTTAAAAAACAGAATCAACTGCACTTAGAGAAACGAGCAACAAAAGACAACCTAATCTCTCACAGTAACAGCCTCCGGTCTTTTTTGGCTGCAAATCGATCAAAAACTTGGTCAGCATCGACCTGGATATTGTGGTTCAGGGTCATGTGAGCTAGTCCGTTCAGACGCTCCTCGCCCGTTGAGCTGTGCAGATAGGTTTTGAATCACTTAAGACAGCTAAAGCTCCTCTCAGCAGAAGCGATAGTCACTGGTAATGTCTGAAAAATTGTCAAAAGCCTTTGAATGCATGGGAAAAATTTTACATCACATGACGCAAGAGTTGAAGCAACAGTTGATGGTTTCTCAGACATTCCAAGCCACTTCTGTTTCCAAAGGACTAACTCACATTTGAGCGCACTTCTACCCCCGTGAAATCCCTCGTAAACAGCAACAGCGTTCAAAAATTCATTAATATTTAATGACTCACTGTTAGCTGGCAAAAGCATTCCGATTTTGAAAGATGCCTCCTGATGGCGCAAAAATCTTTGATCAAGTTCTTCAATAAGTGAAGCAAAGTAAGGTTTGAACAATGACTCGCGATAAAAAACCTTGATGGACTCATTATCGTTGATGGACTTTCGGCGGATAGACCTTGGAACAGCCGGAGCCACATTTAACTCTTGTGCAAGCTTGTAGGCTTTCTGAAAAATTGTTTCAAAATTATTTTGCTTTGACTGTAGTAAAGTATCAGAACATAGCTTAATATGCCGACAGCACTCAACTAAGTCTAAATCTTTGGCTTGCAGCGCCTTAGAGACAGAGAGCATTATGGCACTAACAAACTCTAGCATAGCCAATGTGAATATAAAACTAAATTTGGTTGCTGCTGAAACCAACGCATTTGCTTTTGAAATAACTTCCGTATCGCACTGTATGCTACCAACTATTTCCTCAAGCACGGAAATAATCGCACAATACAAAGACATAAAAGCTAAAATGCAATCATGACGCTCCACCCATCTCGTTTTGCACAACTTCACAAGCTTCCTCACAGGACTATTGGGACAAATGACAGCAACCGCTTCTACAAACATATTCGTTCTTTTTGGTGAGGATGATAAAAATGATGTAATCTACTGTATAGTAACAAAGGTTGACCTAACAAGTCCTTCCCTACTAGTTTTACATAAAACCAACTTTAAGCTGTGCAATGCACAGTGGGTGTAGATCACATGCGGATATTTTTTCCTAATTTCTGCCTGTGCACCAGAATAGCAGCCTGATATGTTGCTGGCCCCATCAAAACCAACCCCCACAAATTTCTCCATTTTTAAGCTGAATGCAATACATTGGCCAATGATTTGTTCTGCTACTGCAGAGCCGTGAGATTTCCACAAACATAAAACCCAAGAAACTGCTCTTCAAGTAAAGCACAAGTTTCATATTAGTATCTGACTACAAGAACTAACTAGAACTAATTAGGCTTGTTAGCATGTATATCAATAACTGTACAACAAACCTGAAGAATCCTTTGATGCTATATGCTGATGACTGCAAGCTCCTAGGATTGGCCCAGAATGACCTAAATCTGTCAACTATGCAAGAAGATCTGGACAGACTATCTAGATGGTCATCGGATTGGTGTCTACAGTTCAATGCCTTAAAATGTAAAGTTCTACATCTTGGACGGAATAATCCAAAACTTGCATATCACATAGGAAGCCCTTGGCCTCATAAAGCAAACATTTACCACCAGGAAGTCCGGAGTGATTACGAAACTGTACAAAGTTATGGTCCGTCCTCACCTGGAATTTGGCATGACCTTAGCCTCTCTGTGCTCTAAGGTGAAAGTGAAAGTATTTCAGTGTCCAAAGAAGAGCAACTAAGCTTATCTCTGCATTCCAAGACAAATCTTACAAGGAACATCTCACCTTACTCAAACTCCCTACGTTAGTATACTGTAGGAAAAGAGGAGACGTAATAGCAACTCTTAAGTTGCTAAAAATGACCTATTAAGTCATGTCTTTTCCCCGTCCTTCTCAACTACCAAAAGAGGACATACCAAGAAGCTACAGGCCCCCCGTTGCATCAAGCAAGATCGCCAACAGTTTTTCTCAGTCTGTTCTGTCTCACTCTGGAACAGCCTATCCAAAGCCACCGTCCAATCTAAAACTCTAGATGCCTTCAAAAAAGGAGTTGATCAAGACTCGGCCAACGCCGAATGGAGGCTGAACTGGAATGTCAAATCATAACCTTGAAACACCACCAGCAAGATTTCTACAGGAGGCTCAACACCACCTTATCTCGCTGGACATGCGATTTAAGGTAATTTTCTTTCTTTCCTCTCACGTGACCTTTCCGTTTCAATGCTTAGCTTACACTGGAATTATAGCAGCGTTTGAAACTTTGAATGAACTATTGCCTCTTAGTCCGATTCCTTATCGCAATTCATTCATTGCAGAGAGGCTAGTGCTTATACCTGCGGGGGTTAGATAGTGAGAAAAATTCCTTGACATCTTGTTTGATTACAGGAGGCGATTGCACGTTTGATGATATAAGTTTGCTGGAGAAATGGATAGCCATTTAACAAGAAATGAAAAAAAGAACAGGTGGTGCAAATAACTTAAAAGCGTGAATATTTCGGAACTTACTATATTGGCAATTAAAAAAATAGAATAAAAGAAATTTGGGGGGGGGGGGGCGGGCCGCGCCGCCCCCCCCCCCTGTATACGCTACTGGCTAGTTTATATAACTAGACTAACAGGGATCCATCAATAGTGCTGTTGTGCTTAGACAACACATTTAGAGGAGGGGGGGCAAGGAGATCTTCTTGTTGGGTGGGGATTTTGGCACTTTAAGGTGTATCAATATATTCCATCTTTGTATGGATATGGTCTGAGTACTTTGTGTCATAGTGCTTTTTAACTTTTTTGTTTCTTGTTATGCCCTTTTCTTAAAAAAAAAAAAGATTCTATGCTCCTATAAGCTACTAAAAAAAAATAATTAAGTTGACATCTAAAAAAAGCAAACACTAAGATCAGAAAATATGAGTAGTTTATAATACCATTTTCAAATTTTATGGAATTCTTTAGTCTGATTAATTTTAAGGCTCTTTTAGAATATTAAACATCATAGGTGCATACAGGTCTTACCCTTTGAATGGGAAGGGGCAGGGGTCAAAAACAAAAAGGAACAGGTTACAATTAATCCTTTAAGGAAGGACAGCCAGTAGCATCAATACAGACATTTGGGGGGGGGATTTAGGCCTAGTTGCGCCTATTCAGAGGGCAGGAGGGCCATGCTTCTGCCTCCTGATATTTTGAAATTATCTTGTTATTTCTATTTCACTGCTATTTTCTGTTGTAGCTATGTACTAGTCTGTATTAATCATCCAGCAAAACTGGCTAACTGACAGTTTGTATTTGTCACCTCTGTGTTTTGTTCTTTTACAGCTATTAAATAACACTGTTACTATTTGGTGATCTTGTCTTGAAATGTTCCATCTATCCCACTTTTGCAGAAACCTTGTTTTGGAATTATCAAAACAGTTCTTCACCACTGTTTTTTTTGCCCTATTAGTTCAGAAATTTTTTCTCTGATTAGGATTCAGTCACAGTCAAAAACTAAGTGTCAGCTGGTCAGTTTTCCCGTATTGTTCTTATGAATCCATGATCAAACTATGAGTAAAAAGTGACAACAAACTTTGGATTTGTTTTTGTAGAGAAAATTCAGAAGGGAATGAAGAAACTTTAGTGCAAGAAACTGGCAATAATGTCAGCACTCAAAGTGTCAAGTTTGTAGAAATAGATCCCTCCGCCTGTGACAGTCTTTTGAAAACAGATCAATTAATTAATGAACCAGGTCAACATGAAAGTTCAGTTTGCATCCCTGAACCTGTTACAGGTCCCAGTAGCAATAGCAGTCAAGAACCTCTCTCAGATGTCTCAAGGACACATTACGACAAACCAGCTATCTTGAGAGATAACAACTTCTTTCACTTCAAATGGAAGAAAATTCAGTATACATTACTTCAAGACTACGATTTTGTGTTTGTTTTGCTTGCCAACAATTTTCTATTGGGGCTCCAAGGGCTGGAAAAAAGCTTTCTTTGAGTCAGAATTCAGCAAGTGAAACATTTGATTCTGCAAGTGACCGCATGAAGTATATTTTTGCCCTATATGATTTCTTGGCTGCCAGGGTCATGCTTTGAGGGATAATGACAAATCAGAAACACCTGCAAACCAGGGTAATTTTGCTGAACTGATGTGGGATATATCCATAGGTGCCAGAAATCTGAAGGCAAATTTAAAACACCAATAGTGTCACTACTGCAGTCATCAGTACCAAAATGACGCAGTAACACTGATAGGAAATGTGTTGCCCCAAGACATTATTTCAGAATTAAAATCAGTTAATTATTTCGCTATTTTTGTTGATGAGTTGTTTCTAGAAAAGAATAATTAGTAAACCTATTCAGGTAAATATCACATAGAAAAGTTGTTCAGTGACCAATCAGCTGCTATGACATGGAAAAACTAGACACCAAAAGCTTATCTAGCTTAATTTGCAAAACTATCAAATATTTTGGTGTTGGTTTGATTGTTGTGCATTGCTCAATGTTATGTTATGATAATGCACCTATTATGAGTGATAATTTAACAGAGTTCATTGAAAGCTTTGGTAAAAGGTGCCTCATGCAGTTTGTGAACAATGTCACACCCCCAGTTTAAACTTGGTTTTGACTGTCTGCTTAAAAACACCAGTGAACTTAAGAATTTTTCTCTTTGGTGCAAAGACTTTACATATTTATATCATGCAGTAAACACTTGACCTGAATTATTTGTGGAATTCAAGATTTGATTGTATTGCTGATGTGTTAGCCTCAGTCTTTAATAGTTGCAACAACAAAGCAACAAGTGAAGCAGAAGAACTACTGGACAAAATCAACTCGGCCTCTTTTGTCTCAACTTTGCACATAATGGAACAAATGCTAGTCATTGTAAATTGTTTATCAGAGCAACTTCAGTTAGAAAGTTTGTTGACTTTCAAGGCAGTTGCACATATTTCTTGGACATACAAGACACTCCAAAAGCTGAGACGCTAAGGAATGGAACATCTTAAGCAAAAACATATTTGAATCCCTGCCAGTTCAATCAGATACCAATAAACTTCTGTACTTCGAGGCTATAGACCGTTTGACGAACAAGATGGTTAAATGTGTCATGCAAGATGTGCCTCTGCTCAACACTTTCTCTGCCTTTGACCACTCAAGTTTGGATTTTCTTGAATTTTCAAAAATGGAAAGGGTTATGCATTATGAAAGGATTTTTTTTTGTGTCAATGACTATGCCATAGAATCCCAGCTTTCTCTTGCAAAGCTGCATCTTTCAAAAAGTGATATTCCCCAAATGGATCTTCTCTGAGCTATCAAAATTTTATCTGTCTTTTCAATTGTCTATTCTGCAGTGCCAAAACTGATAAAGCTAGCGGCTACTTTTCTTGTGACCACTGCCAGCAATGAATGATTCTTGTTGGCATTAGGGAGTGTGAAGGATTATCTGTGATCAATGGTGGGAAGTGACAGACTCAGTGATCTCATGATTATGACATTAAAAATGATGAGGTAAAGAAACTGGATTTGGGTAGATTAGTTGACAATTTCTTCAAGTAACAAAGTCATTGCTACCCAGTGTTTTAGGTATATTTGCCCGGTTTTGCTATTTTTTTATTTTTTTTTTGTATCACCATTAAAATATTGAAGAAGCAATTCTTACATCTCCCCTACATTTTCATGAGATGGTGCCACTGCTAAAATGTATTTCTCAATATCTAGGGGATAGGGGTGCATCTGTTTTCAGTTAATTCAATGAAAATAAAGGAAACCTATTTTTCAATGAAAATCCCCCAATTGAAGCCATTGAAGGCAGCTCTTTGACTAATCTCAGAGGGGAGAATTTGCTTCTCCCTGTATGTCCAGCTATGCTGCTTTGACAAAAACGCTATAAAATTCTGTATCATTAAAGTTAATATGTAACATTCAATAACTTTGCTGCTCTTTAAGGATGTGCTGTCATTTCAATGAGCAAAGCCCCAGTAAATAGTCTAAATTTGGAAATGCTGTTTGATCTCAAGAAAAATCTAAATGCAGCACTTGAAAACAAATGCAAAGGTGTAATTCTGACTTCGGTAAGTCCCCTTTTATTTGTTAAAGATGGATGTATTAAATCAATGCTGTAGGCCTATGCTAGATAAAAGAAAATCATAAAAGATAGGCTAATTAAAACAATCTCTATCAAGGTATCAATGGGTTTGATAATATATCAAATGCTGGAGGACGCATATTGTATTATCAAAAGGTTTGATTATTAGATCTACCTGTATTGCGTTTCTTCTTGTTCGCATGCTTACGTTTAGCCCAGTCTTGTCATACGTTAAGTGTATACCAACAATTATCCTAAAAGTGTAGGCTATGTTTACCTTAACTGCAGGCTATGGCCCGGGACCAGTCTTAAGGCAGAAATGGTGGTTTAGGCCAATATACCTATATAGATGTCAACATGAACAAGTAAGATATATGAGTACAAAAAATATGTTTAATATGGTGACTAATGGGGTATAAAGGTTCGAATCGACAAATGATATGATCCTGACAATACTCTATGATTGAATGCCAATGAGTGCTATAAATAATAACGACAGAATGACTGAATCAATTGCTCCAATAATAACAAAAGAATAATAGTGACTGAATGCCCTCCTTCCTTCCCACTTCCTATTATATCAGAGGCAACGCTGTAGCGTTGCCTATAGTAAAGGCCATTTGGCTCCAATGTTTTATTATTTATTATTATTGTTTTTTTTCCCCAGAGGCACTTCATATGGAAGGGGTCGTCGTAGAAACTTCAAAGGGGGCTCATTCGATTGGAAATCGAGATTTCTAGTGCCCTTTTAAATAGTCGAAAGTTATTGGAGGGCAACTAGCCCCCCCCCCCCCCACGGCCATCATTCCCCAAACACATCTAATCAAAATTTTGAGATAGCCATTTTGTTCAACGTAGTTGATTTTCGGATAGAAAATATATTTTTGAGGAGAACACTCCCCCACAACCCTCAGGGCAAGGGTTTTAAGTCATGCCCTGGGGGCATATAAGGTTCTTATAGAAGGCGTTGTCGTAGTAACTTCAAAAAAGGCTCATTCGATTTGAAATTCAAAGGGATAGTACCCTTTTTAATAGTCGAAAGTGATTGGAGGGCAACTAGCCCCCCCCCCCCCACGCCCATCATTTCCCCAAACACATCCACTCAAAATTTTGAGATATCCATTTTGTTCAGCGTAGTTGATTTCCAGATAGAAAATATGTTTTTGAGGAGGACACTCCCCCACAACCCTCAGGGCAAGGGTTTTAAGTTATGCCCGGGGGGTATATAAGGTTTAAATATAAGGTGTTGTTGTAGAAACTTCAAAAAAGACTCATTCGATTGCAAATTCAAAGGGTTAGTGCCCTTTTTAATAGTCGAAAGTGATTGGAGGGCAAC
This sequence comes from Artemia sp. Qi Xiang Cuo, assembly GCF_049724085.1. Lineage (NCBI taxonomy): Eukaryota > Metazoa > Arthropoda > Branchiopoda > Anostraca > Artemiidae > Artemia > Artemia sp. Qi Xiang Cuo. The sequence goes on along the minus strand of NC_142813.1, from coordinate 39,992,572 downwards.
TAGCCCCCCCTCCATGCCCATCATTCCCCCAAAATCAGCCAATCAAAATTTTAAGATAGCCATTTTGATCAGCTTAGTTTATTTTCAGTTAGAAAATATCCTTTTGAGGAGAAAGCTCCCTCACGAACCTCAGGGCACGGGTTTTAATTTATGCCCTAGGGGCATATAAGGTTTTCATAGAAGGTGGTGTCGTAGAAACTTCGAAACAGTCTCACTCGATTGGAGATTCAAAGAGCTATTGCCCTTTTTAATAGTCAAAAGTTATTTGAGGGCAACTAACCCCCCTCTCATGCCCACGTTTTCCCCAAACACATCCAATCAAAATTTTGAGAAAGTCATTTTATTAAACGTAGTTTTAAGTTCTGGAAATTAGGTCTTTGAAGATGACAACTCCCCCACAGCCCTCAGGGTGAGGGTTGTAAGTTATGCCCTGGGGGCATTCAAGGTTTTTTATAGACAACGTAGAAACTTCAGAAAGGGCTCATTCGATTATTAATTTAAATGACTAGTTCCCGTTTTAATAGTCAAAAGTGATTCTAAGACAACGGACACCCCTTCCACGTCCACCATTTCCCCAAACACATCCAATCAAAATTTTGATATAGCCATTTTGTTCAACGCTGTCGAAAGCTCTGGAAATTATATGTTTGAGCAGGACACTCCCCCCACAGTCTTCAGAGGCAAGGGTTATAAGTTATGCCCTGGGGCATATATGGTTCTTATGGAAGGATTGCTTGTATAAACTTCAAAGAAGGCTCATTTGATTGGAAATTGAACGTTCTAGTTCACTTTTTAAGCGTCAAAAGATATTGGGGGGTAACTAGCTCCCCCCAAAAAACTTTTTTCCCGAAATGCATCCAATAAAAATTTTAAGATAGCTATTTTGTTAAAAATAGTTCAAAGATCATATAAAAAAAACTCCGGTGTTGACACAACCCTCCAGGGCCTGGGGGCAGGCGTTGTAAGTTATGCCCTGGGGGCATATATTGGTCTTATGGAAGGAATGCTCGTATAAACTTCAAAGAGGGATCATTTGATTCGAAATTGTAAGTTCTAGTTCACTTTTTGAGAGTCATAAGAGATTGGAGGGCACCTAGTCTCCCCCCTCTCCCTCGACGCCCTTTTTTTCTCAAACCCACCCGATAAGAACTTTGAGACATATTTTTTTTTAAATAGTTCAAAGACCTCACCCTCCCCTTTCTCCTACTGTCTACGCTAAAGTTTTCTTCTTTATGCCAACTACGCTGCCCCCGCCCCAGAGACTTTAATAAGGTAAAGTTTTTTATGGGAAGAAAGTTAAAAGTTTCAAGAAATTTCGAATGGACGATAAGACACATCAAAATGCACTAATAAGAACTAGATAAAGAATTTTTATCCAATTACTCCCAGAATCCCTCACAAGCTGAAAATACTACAATATTTAAAATTACAGTCATACTTAAAATAAGGTTAAAATACATACTTTGCGATAAATGCTAAATTATTGTGGCATAAAAAATCCGAAAAATGTTCTAATCAAAATGATCCTGTTCTTTCTGCATCAACAAATGCAGAATGCAAACAAATGAATTTTCGATCCATTTATTGTTGAGTGAAAAAGTCACGTTCTGATTTATCAGAGGCATGTAATTAATTTGTCTACAGGAAAAACTACAAGGCTTCAGCGTTATATAATCATTAATTAAGAAAAGAACTTGCACGAAAAGAAGTTTTCAGATAAGAGTAAAGAGCCCTATCGAACTCAGGACCAACAGAAATTTCTTCGTATAATAGTTAAAACTAATAAAGACCAGAAATTACTGTTAAAGAATAAACGAAACCACGAACGAAAATAAATTAAAATTAACTATCTTACAAACATAAAGATAACCGGTGCAAACATAAATGAATGAATAAATCTTATATAGCTTCAATATTTTTTTTTTATTATTTTCCTCCCAGAGAGGCTTTAATGCAAGGGTTAAAAATACTATTCTATTGAAAATATTTGAAAGGTTAAATAACAAAACTCTGGTGTCGACAAAACAACCCAGGGCCCGGGGGTAGGAAGGGACTCTTGTATAAACTTCAGAGAGGGCTCATTTGATTGGAAATTGGAAGTTCTAGTCCATCTTTTAAGAGTAAAAAGTGATCAAAGGGCAACTAACCCCCTCCCACGCCCTTTTTCCACAAAATACATCAGATAAAATTTTAAGGTAGCCATTTTGTTAAAAAAAAGTTCAAATGTCAGATAACGAAAACTCCGGGGTCGATACATGTTGTACAAACATAATATTTGTAATATAATTCGTTTTATGACTAATTAATCATTATTTATAATAATTATATATACTATTTAATCATAAGTTATACCCGGGGGGCATACATAGCTGTTTTGGAAGGAATTATCGTATAAACTTTAGAGAGGGCTCATTTGATTGGACATTGGAAGTTCTTGTTCAGTTTTTAAGAGTCAAATGTGATCGAGGGCAAATAGCCCTTCCCTCAAGCCCTTTTCCCCCCAACTGAGCTGGATAAAAATTTTTAAGTAGTAATCTTGTTAAAAAAAAAATATAGGGCTAGATAACAAAACTCTAGGGTTAAAATGTTTTTCGAAGATAATATTTTCCATATGGATCGCTTCGTAACTAATTATTCATTTGAAAAAAAAAATTTATTTAAAATCAAAGAAGCAATACAAATGTAGAGCATTGACATATAACAATGTGTTCAGAAAATATTGAAAAAGTAGTCAATGAAAAACATTCACGCCAAACCTTATTTCGTTTCAGACGGATAGATAAGCCCGTGCGATAAAAATTTGAGGTGACTATTTTGTTAAAAGTAGTTCAACTATCGTACATTAAAGCTCTGGAATTGACAAAGACGCCCTGGGCCTCGGGACATATTTTATAAGTTATAGGCTACTCCCAGAATATATATGGATCTTACATAAGGGATTCTTATTTGAATTTCAGAGAGGGCTCATATGATTGAAAATAGAAAGTTCTATTTCTCTTTTAAAGAGTCAAAAGACACCGAAGCATAATTAGTCCCCACACGCCCTTTTTCCCCAAACCCATCCAATAAAAATTTTGAGATACCAAATTCATTATAAATAATTCAAACATCAGATAATAAAAACTTGACACAAACCCATTTTTTCACGTTGATATTGTTGCTTTGATACCAGTTTTGATACTTTGATGAATATTTGATTTTTTTTTTAAGTTTGATTTTGAAATAAGGAATTTTTAAAAACTTGAAACTTTTTGCAATCAAAAACGAACAAAAATTAATTAAAAAAAATTTCCGAAAAAAAAGTTTTTCAAAGAAAAGTAAAGGCCATTTTAAACTTAAGCTCAACAGATGCCTTTTAAAATTCAAATTCAAAACAACCAGAAATCACTATTAAAGAATAAATGAAACCCAAAACGAACAGAAATTAAATAAACAATCATACCAAAAACATACAAAAAGGAATAATATAAATGAATAAATAGATCTTAAAGCGAGTAATGCTTAGATTGAATATGAGAATCAAGCTTAAAACGAAAAAAAATATTTTGCGATCGAAGTATAAATTAAACTTAAAACGAATAGAACTCGAATAAGCCAGCAATGCGCGAACCCACGATGCAGATATTAACGTAAGTTATTGGGCAAAACTCGGCATGAGTAGAACGTAAATAGAGTGTGCAAATCAAGGCTGACGCGTGAAAGAATCAATGCGAACTTGAGTTTGGGTGACGTCCCATGCTTGGACTCTCGAATCCCAGGGTCAGCAGTATCATTGGAATTATATAGAATATCATCATTTGAAATATATTCTTTGAATATATAGTGTACTTATAAGAAATATTTTATCTTATATTTTGCAAGCCAATTGGTTTTATGATTTACTTATTTTTTAGGATTTAAAGTCAGTATTTTCTGGAGGCTTGGATATCCTTGAAATGTACAAACCACAAGAAGAAAGATTAAAGGAGTTTTGGTCGTCCTTACAGGATATAGGACTTCTGCTTTATGGGTTGAAAATACCAGTTATTGCAGCAATCAATGTAGGCAAACTATTTTATTTTGACTTTTTCTTAGATTGCTTATCTATTGATTGAACCTAATTTAACCAAGTCCATTATAAAACAGGTAAGAAAATTCAAAATGGTGGTTCATTGTTGACTTTTTTGTTAGTGCACCAATCGTCTAGTCCTGAATATCTGAATTTTTGGTTGTTTTTTATGTCCTTGAGTTAGAAACAAATATTTTATATGAAATTTAACCTTTAAATTTTCATGACGTTTTGTTTACAAACTTTTTTGGTATTCGGGGTATTATTTATTTACCTATTTATTTACCATTTTGCATTATATTCTAGAATAAAATACATTTTTGTATTTACATTAGATTTTATACACGACAAAAACAAAATACATAAAAATACAAGTTTTAGACACAATGTCTTAATCAATTAAGGATGTCTGCTATATTGCATGCATCTTGAACACTCTGCTTTTGTTTTTCAAAACATCAACGACAAATAAATATAAAATCACTATAATGATCAGAATGACTGGAAAGAACTAATGAAAATTAACTGAATATTTCATAAGTAATGATATTAATTCCTGGGAATACTGGTGGATCCAGTGGGAGGGGGGCGAAGTTTTTTTTTCTGGTGCCCTCATTTCTTGTTTTTTTCTGTTTTTAACTCTTTGTTTAAAATAAATTTGTCAATTTGGTCAATTATAGGCGTTCCTTGTCACATTACCCCCATCCCCCAAGATTTTGCTCTATATCCGCCCCTGCCTGGAAACTCAGCAATTCAGAATTTTATTTCACTGTAATTTCTATATTTATTTTTCAATGTTGTAAATATTAAAATGTTTGTAATACATTTCGTTTTAATACATTAGTAGTTGTTTCTACAACTTCTCCTGTGTGTGGTGTGTACTTATTACCACCTTCGTTAAAGAATTGTAGTTTTTTATGGACCTAATCATATATTACTATGTTTTCACAATGGTTTAAAAAAGAGAAAAAAACATATTATAGAAAAATATTCTTAGCAGAGTTCTATATATATAAAAGCCCGCCAATCAGGCGGGCTTTTCAGTAAATACTATTTAGCCCTTTTCCTTTTGCTTCACTCTGTGGGCTACAGAGCTACTGGCTTGGTTGCCTCTTATTTATTAGATATTCTCAGATATCTTTCTGTAGATCTTTCGACTTAAGGACTTCAAATATAAGATGATAGATGTCGATTTCTATTCTCTGTGTGCAGGTATAGTTGGCTAGGCTCTTGCCTGATAGTGAGATTTTGTGGTGTTTGAAGCACTTTAACAGTTTACAAAGCAAGGTATGCTGTGCAGACGTCAACATATTACATTCAAATAGGCTGTGGTCAATTGTTTTATTATTCATATTACAATACCTGCAAAGAGGGGACAGGGGAACTGAACCACTTGAATTAGGAAACTGGTACGAGAATGCAAGAAAATTTAGTCCATTTGTTCCAGAACGAATTCTATGATAAATTAAAAAAAATACTTATTGGGAAAGAGGGAAAGAATAGGATTATTCTTATTAAACATAATATCTGATAGTCTCCATCGGTAAATATCTCTAATTGGGATTGGTCTCCCACTTGGCTAGTCAATATTTATAGCATTTTTTGCTATTTCATCAACCTGATGATTCCCCACTTATACTAAAGGGGCTAGGAATATACTGAAGATAAATTCTTATGCCACTTGAAGCAAGATTGTCAATAATAATAAGAGAATGATAAGTGTCAATGTCCAACTTATGCTGAGGAGCTGAAGACAGCAACTCGAGGCTGGATAAAGATTCGGAATAAACTATAATATTATTTGAATTAGCAATCAAAGGTTTGTTATCCATAAGGTGTTCTAATGCCATGATTATGGCATTTTACTCTGCAGACATTATAGATACATTATTATACAATCTCTTACCCATTGCAATTTTCCGGTGAGGAAGGAAAGCACCACTTGCTACCTTCTCATTCATTTTGGACCCATCAACAAAGATTTGGAAATGGTTTTTATAAGTATTTGTATTAAGTTCAGCAAATTTTTTCTGGACAAAAGCAATGGGGGTTAAATCTTTAGTCCACTTTGAGAAACGAGTATTTATTATGGGGATTGGCCAATTCCATGGAGGGGATTGGGGGAAAGTAGGTGCGATAGACTTTGCGGGTACAGGGAACTTCTTCTGAATATTGGCATACTCATCTGCAATGCCTCTATACAATGCCTCTAAACCATGTTCAAGACGAATAGGGTTTCACTACAAACAAGTGTTTGGGTATTGCCTCCTTCCTTAACTGTAAATGAAAACCAAAAGCCTACTGTGTCATTGGCGCTTCACTGAAAACGAATCGTATTACAAATATTTTCTTTTATACTTAATATTGAAAATAAACATTACAGTACAATGTTGAACTGATGACCTTTCAGCGGTTGATATCATTATACATCATACATTCAGTCTAATTTATTAGTTCTTTCTAAAAGTGTTCAACACCCCTAAAATTGTCCCCTTCCTTAACTGTAAAAAGCTAAAGACTACTGCCTCATTGGCGCTTCACTGAAAACGAATTATATTACAGATATTTTCTTTTACATTTCTTACAGCATTGAAAATGAAAATAAAATTACAGTGCTATAAAATTTTAAACTGATGGATCTTTAAACATTTAATATATTATATATCCAATATTCAATTTGATATTATTTGTACTTTCCAAGAATGTTCAAGACGCATATAGTTTTTAGTAAAGTGCCAATGACGCAGCAGGCTTTAGACTTTTACAGTGAGAGAAGGAGGCAAAACCCAAACTCTTGTTTGTAGTGATTTTTGTTCGTTTCAAGTATGATATGTATATTCAATTTAAGTTCACTTGTTTTAAGATTTATTTATTCATTTAAATTAATATCTACTGTATGTTTGTTTGCATTGATTGTTTATTTAATTTCTATTCGCTTCAAGTTTCATTTATACTTCAATAGCAAAATATTTTTTTTCGTTTTAAGCTTGATTTTGTATTCAATCTAAGCATACTCGCTTGAAGATCTGTTTATTCATTTATATTATTACTTGTTGTATATTTTTTGCTATGACTGTTTATTTAATTTCTGTTTGTTTTGGGTTTCATTTATTCTTTAATAGCAATTTGTGGTTGTTTTGAGTTTGACTTTTAACAGGTATTTATATCTGCTGAGCTTAAGTTTAAAATGGCCTTTACTTATCTTTGAAAAACTTATTTTTCGGAAAGTTTTTTTTAATTAATAACTAAAAAAGTTATATAATGATTTTGCAACCCCGTCGCAAGTGCTTTTTTCTATTTTTTTTTTGGGGGGGGGGGGGGAGATTATTAGTAATTTAGTTGTCATATTTTTTTTTGTAAATAAAAAAATTGAATTGAATTAATAGTTGAGTAGTAATTGATCTTTACTGTTTTTCTTCAAACGAATATATGTTATGCCAATGAAAGGGTTAAAAGCTGCGATAAACTGCATAGTTTGTCACCCTTCCTGCACGTCAGACTGGGAAACACAATTCATCTTGAGTCGTTGTTATTCTAAGTTCATTTTTTTCCTCTTCAGCTGAGAAACACATCTTTCTTCGGATCCATTTGCATGTATCATACTAAAAAACGATCCCAAATTTGCTTTTTCATAAGACAATGCTGATTGGACACGCTTTCTAAATATTACCCTGTATTGATCATAATATTCACAGGCTTGACTAAAATACTAATGAAAATGCTTTATATATATATATATATATATATATATATATATATATATATATATATATATATATATATATATATATATATATATATATATATATATATATATATATATATATATATATATATATATATAAAAAAAAAAAAATATATATATATATATATATATATATATATATATATATATATATATATATATATATATATATATATATTCATATATAGCATTTTACTCTGCAAAAATTATACATACATTATTATACAATCTCTTACCCATTGCAATTTTCACGTGAGGAAGGAAAGCACCACTTGCTACCTTCTCATTCATTTTGGACCCATCAACAAAGATTTGGAAATGGTTTTTATAAGTATTTGTATTAAGTTCAGCAAATTTTTTCTGGACAAAAGCAATGGGGGTTAAATCTTTAGTCCACTTTGAGAAACGAGTATTTATTATGGGGATTGGCCAATTCCATGGAGGGGATTGGGGGAAAGTAGGTGCGATAGACTTTGCGGGTACAGGGAACTTCTTCTGAATATTGGCATACTCATCTGCAATGCCTCTATACATGGCTGGATTTCTTAACCAATTATGTAGGGTGTGTGAGCTATTTGATTCAATTTTTGTATGATGTTTTATCAAGAAAAAGCTACGTCTCTCCCTTATTGTTGTTAATCCACTCTCCATAAGCAGAAACTTGGTGCTTGTGGGTTTTCTAAGACCAAATATATGACGTATTATTTCATTTTGTATTGTTTAAATTTTTTGTATCTGGGTCTTTGCACATCCACCATAGACGATGAGCCCATTATCAATATGGGGTCTTGTTAGTGATCGATAAAACTTAAGTAAGATTTTCTCCTTACTCCCCCAGTGTATAGAAAGACGTCTTTTTAGTATAATTGTTTTTTTATAGAATTTTTTTATTGAGTTTGTCATGTGGAGGGGGAAATTAAGTTTTTGGTCAAGCATGAGACCTAGGTACTTAATATGATCATCTTCTGGAATAGTTGTTCCGTTTAGAGTTAGTCTTGCATTAACATGATTTTGCTTTCGGTGAAATTGGATTATTTTTTACTTAGTGGGTGCAATGGGTAAATCTGAATGTTGAGAAAAATTTTCAAATTGGAAAAGTGACTTTTGCAGCTTTGACTGTGCAATCTCAAAGGTGTTGCCAGATGACCATAGTACCAGATCATCAGCATATTGTAGATTCGTGTGGGGGAGGTTCACGTCCCAGATATATAGGGCAAAGAGGAGGCAGCTGAGGACTGGTCCCTGAGGAAGTCCTTTGGTTATTGTCTTTTAGGGTGAAGAGGCTGAACCTACACAAACAATGAAATTTTGCAATTCTATGAAAGATTTTATAAAAGATACTAGCTTAGGGGGTAGTCCAAGGTTTGCAAATTTATGTAAAAGGATTTGGTGGTTCACGTTGTCATATGCCCCTTCAAAATCTAGGAAAGCTGCAAATAGGACATTTTTTTTTTGACAATGATTCATTTATTGCATTTGTTAATAATATGAAAGCATCTGTTGAGGAATGGTGTTTCCTGAAACCAGTTTGAGTGTGAGGAATCATATTTTTTTTTTCAACAGACCAGAGGAGTTGGTAATATACCATTTTCTCCATTGTATTCCTCATCCCGGGATTAGTCAGTCTAGGCTTTAGGACTCGGAGTTATTTTTGGGTTTATTTTCAGTAGGATGTGTAGAAGGGATGAACCTTTCCAGATTGTGGAGAGTGCAGATAAAGCCCAAGCACGATTACAATAACTTAGAAGTTCCTGTTTGTATGAAGGGGCGAGATTCTTTATCCATGTAGGGTGTATATTGTCATAGCTGCTGATAGTCTTGGTCCTAATATGAATTGTATTGCATTATTCATTTCCTGGATTGAAAATGGGCTGGTTATATACTCGGATCCTGTGCAAGGTTGGTAACTTGGATTCATAAGAATTGGGGAAGTTTTACTGCAATTATTTGATGTTAGTTTATTAATAAAAAGAGTGGCAAATAACTTTTCTTTTTCATTGTCACTGTCCTAATGGGTATTATTATGTATAAGCTCATACAGGAGTGGGTTGGGGGAAGTCTTTTTCCCACAGATGTGGCTTATGACTTTATGTATAATTGGCTCATGTGTTTCTCTGGAGCGATTATTTGCAAAATTATTCCAGTAGTTATATTTGGCATTTATTATAGTCCTTTTTAGATTGGATTCTGCTTATAATTTTTTTAAATATGTTGTAGGTGATGGTTTTTTTTAGGAATGTTCTCCTAGCTGCCTTTTTTGTTCTCCATTTATTTTGGCACTCATTTGTCCGCCATGCTATGGGAATGTGTTTAGGGAAGATTTTCCTGGGTGTTGTCCTGGGGATAGCATGATTTGCTGTATTTATTAGTAAAGATGCCAAGATTTCAGCTTGTGTGTCAGCTGTTGCGTTTGAAATGCATGAATTTTGGGTGAAACTTGTAATTTCATCATTTAGCTTATTTTGGAACATAGGCCAATTTGCTTTAGTGTTGATATATTTGGAGGTATGTGATAGAGTTTCAGCAGGTTTGTTTATGGAGCAAACTATGGCAAAGTGGTCAGCACATAGTCTATCAATTTTATTTATATAAATTTGATTCAAAATATTTAATGACACAATTTTTAGGTCAATTGTAGAGAAACTGCCACTTTTGGGGTTGAAATATTTATTCAGGTTTGGAGGGGTAGCAACAGCTAATTCATTACTATTTGAAGTCATGCTCAATGAACTTACCAGCTTTATTTGCTGGTTTATTCCCCCACAAAAGGCTGTGGGCATTAAAGTGTCCAAAAATAATGATATTTTTCAACATATTAGAATTATTTATATATCTGAAGAAATCCATGGCATCTGTAGTTTGGCCATTAGGGTTGTAAAAGCTTATTATGTAAGTTTTTGTATTATTCAGCCAAACACTGATGCCAATTGCATCAACATCATTTACAAAATCTGGAAAGTTGGTGCCACAGAATTTTATATTATTATTAATTATTAAGGCTACTCCTCCTCCTTTTCTCTCTGATGATCTGTCCTTTCTCAGGATAGTATATCCCAGAGACTTAATTTGTTGAATTTGGGTTAGATGAGTTTCCTGAAGGCAAGCAAAATCAATGGAATTATTATTCATAAAAGATATAAGTTCATTTTACTTGTTTTCTGTAAGTGATCTTATGTTCCATTGAAGTATTGGTATACGTTGTTTAGTTAACTTAATTTTTATATGACTTTGTATCAATGTTCAGATTAGTTAATAATAGAGCAAGATCTTTTTTGATTGAATGAGCATATGATTAGAGGTGTAGATTTTTGCAGACTCGGCAATGATTTTGGTTTTCTGTTGTTGTATATTCATGGCCTGAACTGCATTACAGTTTAGAATGAATAAGCATATATTTGGGGTTTGCATGTTTAGTTGTGCATTCGGTTTGTCAGTTAAGGGATTAATTCCTGGTAGTGCTTCTGGTTTGTTTCTTCTTGGGAGGGGATGCCAGGCCGATCTCATCTCACTAGACAAGGAGGCTTGTTGACTTGGTGATTCATTCTGATAGAGATGTGAGCTAGGGGGCTTAAAGGATGGTGTTTTGTAAGGGGTACTTGATGCATTGGGAGTTTTACTTGATTTCATTATAGGTTTTATTTGGTGTGGTTGGGCAGCATTTGCTTCCATAGCTGCAAAAGGGTATGGAATGGCCTTCTCTGTTGCTATTTGGAGTGTTAGTGCTCTTTTCTTATATGCAGGGCATTGTGATTTATTGGTGGATTCATGTGGGCCTTTACAATTGATACATATAGGCTGAGTGTTGTTGCAAGTTGTCAAATCTTTAGGATGGGAGCCTTTACAATTACTACAGGCTAGGAGAATTTCATTGCATTTATTTGTTGTGTGTCCCAGTTTCAGACACTTCTGACACTGGATAGGCTTTGGCTTGTATTCATTGTGTTGTTTGATTTGCCCAAATAGGAATAAATTTTCTGGGATATTAATGTTTTTCTTTCAGTGTAAATAAGAAAGATCTACTTATTTTTAATCCATTAGAGTTGGGTTTACCCAGTTGAGTGACATCTTCTACAGGGATTGTGTTACCAGCCCTATCTGAGAGCCCTTCTGTTAACTCCTGAATTGGTATTTCTAGGGTAGGATTATATACTACTATTTTTGTTGGGGATTGTTTTGGGTTCCATTTAGATGAATTAATTGGGGTATTCAGAAGAGATTTTAGATTTTATATTATATCTGCTGATTTCCGATCTTGGACAGCTATTAACAAAGATCCATCACGGTGAATGTTATGAGAAAACATTGATTTTAACATTTTGAAAATTGCAACCCTTATTGTAGTGATCTTTGTTATTTCAAAGGGGGTATTAGGAGAAATTTTGAGGTGAATTCCTAAGTTTTGGGAAGGAGAATCTTGGACAGGGGGAGGGGAAATACTTTTGATTGGGGACGTTTTTTTTCTTTTCTTGAAGCTCCTAGAAAGAATCCCTTGAAACCCATTATCATCAATTGTTACATTAGCTCCAACACTGATCATTGTCCTATTATTAAAACTTGAGCTTTAGTTTGAGCTTTGTGATAGAGAGCTTGACCAGCCAAGATGGGGCAAAGATGGATCAATTTCATTAGTATTTGGGGTAGGATCCGGAGGGACTTTTTTTTAGGGGGAGTTCTTTGCATTGCCTATAGGAATAAGCTTTAAGCTAAACAGGAAAGAATAGTACTATGATACAAGACCGTCTGCACCGTACTGTGGAGAAAACTTCACCATCCACAAAAGAAACACCACTGTATGGCCCTGAGGAGGATTTTGAGCACGATTGGTTCGGTACAACTACTGATAAATCGAGACAATAATTCACAAGAAATTTATTTGTAAATTTCTTAAAGTTTTAAAAATCTTTAACACATAATTTCTATTTTATTCTTCCTCTTCTAATGTTCGGTCGTATATAGACCACCTAAGTTTCTTTACACTGCAAATCTGGAAGATTTTTTGAATGGTTCTACTTTCTTTCCCTTTCCCAGGAAATGTCCAATCTGTCCTCGTCTTCTAAGTAAAGATCAGAACACTTATACTAAGCTCTCTTGGAAAACCCACCTCGATCGCAGAAGTCCTCTACCGCTCAGCTCGATCATCACACTTCACAAGTCTTGTATCAGACCAATCGCCTAGTATGGATACCCACTGTGTGCTGGTGCTCTGAAAACGTTGTTGGTACCACTCCAAATTATCCAAAATAAGGCTAATAGGGCTGGTTTAGTCGTTCCCCAGACTCTCTCCAGTCTGTTAGTGAGAGGTGTGGTGTAGCGTTGATGACTATTTTCTGCAAGTACTTAAATTCAACTCATTCTCTAGATCTTTCTCGCATTGTGCCCCCAATTGTCCAACCGATAAGATAGACACAAAAGCATACAGCTCGGTTCAATCATCTTTAGGCTGGTAAGCCGAGAACAGAGAACTTGAAGAACAGCTTCATTTGACGTAGCACTCCGATTTAGAACGGTCTCCCTGGTGACGTTGTTCCTAAAAGTTCTTCTTTCGACTCATTCAAAAGAAGATTCGACAATCATCTAAAACCTTGATAAAAGACTAGCGGCAAATCAGATATTTAATTATACAAAAAAGCTAGATAACTTAGAAATCGTGTTTGGCCCTTACTCAAAGAGAATTTGAACCCTGTCAGTCCCCGCTAAATGGTGGTACATAAGGATACTTATAATTTCGCATTCATCCAGCCTTACTTTCAGGGCTAAATTTAGATTTTATAAGGCCTTAAGCTATCTGAGATATACAACGTTTAATAAATCTAGATATTATATGTAATTGCCAGATATGACTTCGGAATACCCAGAGGGCTAAACTGAAATACAATTAAGAAGTATATAGATGGTGAAATAATGGTGAACGATGGTGAAATAATGGTGATGGTGAAAGATGGTGACGGTGAAATAATGATTCTTCATGGTCATTCTTATTCATAGCAAAAATATAAACGTAAACTCTGGCAAAAAGAAATAAATGTTACTTTAAAAGGCACAATTCACATTGGCTTATAATCTAAGCTCTTGATACAAGTTATTAGAACTAAAGGATTATATTAATCTAAAATATTTTAAAAGGCACTATTTACAATGGCTTGATATACGTTATGAGAGTTAAAGACTTGTATCAATTCAAAATATTTCCTTTTTTGCCTTTACCAGAGCAAAGTCACTGGTGACAACAACAAATGATGTTGTCATATTTAATGATTAAAAGAATGATTAATGATTAGTTTTTTTTAATAATTGAAGTAGCTTCTTAAATCAAACAAAGCTAATAGTACCCAACTATCAGGACCCAGCCCTGAAGCCACTGAAACCTCCGGACCAAGACATGGTCTTGGATGGTATGGTTGATACATGCGCTTATTGGTGCGTTTGGGTTTAGTTCTTGGAAGTAGTTATATCTAAGGGAAAAATGGCATAGCTTAGTGGAGCATCATTGACAGATCCTATTAGAATGTGTATCTGAGATTAAGAAAAGCATCTCACGAGTCCAAAAGCGTGTCCCCTTAAGTGTTTTGGATAGGCCTATTTCATATCAAAGATCCCAAGGGCAAACCTAGACTTCATTAAGTGTCCTGGTTTATGCTTTGTGACTACCCAACTCAGTGCTAACTTTTAAGCAGTACCTAATGAACTTGTCAGAGGCAGCGCTATAGCGTTGCCTATAGTAAAGGCCGTATGGCTCCAATGTTTTATTATTTATTTATTTATTATTTTTTCCCCCAGATGCACTTCGTATGGAAGGGGTCATCGTACAAACTCCAAAGGGGGGCTCATTTGATTGGAAGTTGAGAGTTCTAGTGCTCTTTTTAAGGGTCAAAAGTGATTGGAAGGCAACTAACACCCCTTCCACGCTCACCATTTCCCCAAACACAACCAATCAAAATTTTGAGATGGCCATTTTGTTCTACGTGGATGATCTCCAGATAGAAAGCTTTTATAGAAAGCTTTGTCGTAGAAATTTCAAAAAGGGCTCATTTATTGGAAAATCAAAGGGCTAATGCCCTTTTTAGTAGTCGAAAGTGATCGGAGGGCGACTAATCCCCCTCTCACGCCCACCTTCTCCCCAAACATATCCAATCAAAAGTTTGAGATAGCCATTTTGTTCTACGTAGTTGAAAATTCTAAAAATTAGGTCTTTGAGGATGACAACCCCCCACAGCCCCCCCTCAGGGCAAGGATTGTAAGTTATGTCTTGGGGGCATATAACGTTTTTTGTAGAAAGCGTTGTTGTAGAAACTTCAAAAAGGGCTCATTCGATTGGAAATTTAAATGGCTAGTGTCCTTTTTAATAATCGAAAGTGACTGGAAAGCAATTAACATCCCTTCCACGCCCACCATTTCTCCAAACACATCCAATAAAAATTTTGAGATAGCCATTTTGTTCAACGTAGTTGAAAGTTCTGGAAATTATATATTTGAGCAGGACACTTCCCTCACAGTCTTCAAGGCACGGGTTATAAATTATTCCCTGGGGGTATATATGGTTCTTATGGAAGGTATGCTCGTATAAACTTCAGAGAGGGCTCATTTGATTGGAAATTGAAAGTTCTAGCTCACTTCTTAAGTATCAAAAGATATCGGAAGAAGCCCCCCCACGCCCTTTTTTCCCAAATGCATCCGATAAAAATTTTGAGATAGCCATTGTTGTATAGATAGTTCAAATATCATATAACAAAAACTGTAATCTTGACAAAAACACCCAAGGACCCGGGGGCAGGCGTTGCAAGTCATGCCCAGGGGGTATATATGGTTCCTATGGAAGTGATGCTCGTCTAAACTTCAGAAAGGGCTAATTTGATTGGAAATTGAAAGTTCTAGTTCAATTTTTAAGAGTCAAAAGATATCCGAGGGCAAAAAGCCCCCTCCCTCCTCACACCCTTTTTCCCCCAAGACTATGCGATAAAACTTTTAAAATAGCCCTTTAATGACAAATAGTTCAAAGGTCAGATAAGAAAACTCCTGTTTCGACGCAACCCCTCAGGGCCCGGAGGCAGGCATTGTAAAGTAATACTATGGGGGCATATAAGGTTTTTATGGAAGGGATGCTTGTATTAACTTCAAAGAGGGTTCATTTGATTGGACATTGAAAATTGTCGCTTATTATTTAAGAGTAAAAACAGTTCACATGGCAACTAACCCCCCCCCCCTCCCACGCCCTAAATGTACCAGATAAAAATTATGAGATAAACATTTTGTTAGAAATAGTTCGAAATTTTTTTTCCCCTAAATGCATCTTATCAAAATTTTGAAATAGCCATTTTGTTCAAAATAGTTCAAAATTTAAATTACTATAACTTAGGGGTTGCTCCATAGCCCCCAGAGCAAGGATTGTAACTTACGTAAGTTGCCTTTTATTAGAATACAAAATTTTTGTGGAAGGGTTGGTCGTATTAACTTTGGAGCGGGCTCATTTCATCGGAAATTGATACATCTAGTTCTTTTTTAAGAGTCAAAAGCGATCAATAGGCAACTAGCCCATAACCCACTTTTTCAAAGGGCATCCGGTCTGGTATCCGATATACATTTTTAGATAGCCATTTTATTAAAAATAGTTCAAACATCAGAAAATAAAAACTCAGTGGTAGACACAAACCTATTTTTGATTTTGATATTGTTACTTTGATGAACATTTGATTTTTTTTTTAAGTTTGATTTTGAAATAAGGAATTTTTAAAAACTTGAAACTTTTTGCAGTTAAAAACGAACAAAAATTACTTTTAAAAAAACTTATGCAAAAAAATATACAAATCAAGCTTGAAACGAACAAAAATCACTACAAACAAGAGTTTGTGTATCGCCTCCTTCTCTCACTGTAAAAGTCTAAAACCTACTGCGTCTTTGGCGCTTTACTGAAAACCAATTTTATTCCAAATATTGTCTTTTGTACTTAATATTGAAAATAAACATTAGAATTATAGTAAAATTTTGAACTGATTTGTTTTCCGTAATTAATATTATTATACATCAAATATTCTGTTTAATTTATTAGTTCGTTCTAAAGTTGTTCTAGACGAATATAGTTTCACTACAAACAAGTGTTTGGGTATTGCCTCCTTCCTTAACTGTAAATGAAAACCAAAAGCCTACTGCGTCATTGGCACTTTACTGAAAATGAATCGTATTACAAATATTTTCTTTTGTACTTAATATTGAAAATAAACATTACAGTATAATGTTGAACTGATGACCTTTCAGCAATTAATATCATTATACATCAAAGATTCAGTCTAATTTATTAGTTCTTTCTAAAAGTGTTCAACACCCCTAAAATTGTCTCCGTCCTTCACTGTAAAAACCTGAAGACTACTGCGTCATTGGCGCTTCACTGAAAACTAATTATATTACGGATATTTTCTTGTCCAGTTCTTAATCATTTAAAATTAAAATAAACTTAAAGTGCAATATAATTTTGAACTGATGGATCTTTAAAAAATTAATATATTATATAACAAAAATTCCATTTGATGTTGTTTATACTTTCCAAGACTGTTCAAGACACATATATTTTTCAGTAGAGCGTCAATGACGCAGTAGGTTTTAGACTTTTACCGTGAGAGAAGGAGGCGATACCCAAACTCTTGTTTGTAGTGATTTTTGTTCGTTTCAAGTATGATATGCATACTCAATTTAAGTTCACTTGTTTTAAGATTTATTTATTCATTTAAATTAATATCTACTGTATGTTTGTTTGCATTGATTGTTTATTTAATTTCTATTCGCTTCAAGTTTCATTTATACTTCAATAGCAAAATATTTTTTTTCGTTTTAAGCTTGATTTTGCATTCAATCTAAGCATACTCGCTTGAAGATCTGTTTATTCATTTATATTATTACTTGTTGTATGTTTTTTGCTATGACTGTTTATTTAATTTCTGTTTTTTTGGGGGTTTCATTTATTCTTTAATAGCAATTTGTGGTTGTTTTGAGTTTGACTTTTAACAGGTATTTATATCTGCTGAGCTTAAGTTTAAAATGGCCTTTACTTATCTTTGAAAAACTTATTTTTCAGAAAGTGTTTTTTAATTAATAACTAAAAAAGTGATATAATGATTTTGCAACCCCGTCGCAATTGCTTTTTTCTATTTTTTTTTTGGGGGGGGGGGATTATTAGTAATTTAGTTGTCATATTTTTGTTTGTAAATAAAAAAATTGAATTGAATTAATAGTTGAGTAGTAATTGATCTTTACTGTTTTTCTTCAAACGAATATATGTTATGCCAATGAAAGGGTTAAAAGCTGCGATAAACTGCATAGTTTGTCACCCCTCCTGCACGTCAGACTGGGAAACACAATTCATCTTGAGTCGTCGTTATTCTAAGTTCATTTTTTTCCTCTTCAGCTGAGAAACACATCTTTCTTCGGATCCATTTGCATGTATCATACTAAAAAACGATCCCAAATTTGCTTTTTCATAAGACAATGCTGATTGGACACGCTTGCTAAATATTACCCTGTATTGATCATAATATTCACAGGCTTGACTAAAATACTAATGAAAATGCTTTATATATATATATATATATATATATATATATATATATATATATATATATATATATATATATATATATATATATATATATATATATATATATATATATATATATATATATATATATATATATATATTTATATATATATATATATTATATATTATATATATATATATATATATATATATATATATATATATATTATATATATATATATATATATATATATATATATATATATATATATATATATATATAGATGTGTGTATATAGATATATATGCATATATAATATATATAAATATACATATTAACTTGTCTCCTTGTTTCAGGGCCATAGCCCTGCTGGAGGCTGCTATTTATCTTTAACTACTGATTACAGAATCATGGTGCAAAAATATACCATTGGATTGAATGAGACTAAACTTGGAATTGTAGCTCCCTTTTGGTAAGCTTGATTTTCACAGTATAGAAAAAAAACTTAAGGGAATTTATTTTTTCTGGTTCAGGACGGAAGTTGCTTACAATGACGGTAGTTATTTTCCATCTCTGTGGACATGGATGGATTTTTCTCGAGGATGGTTTAAATTATTTCAACTGTAGAAAAACAGACTTTTTGGTTCTTAAATAGACGCTTAATTTTTCTACAACCGATTTTTGAGATAGCTATATCAGAGGGTTTTTTTTCGAAGACAAAACTGGCTTTCTATGACGAGCAAATAAAAGTTCAAATAGCGACAAGTTCTTTTATTAGACAGTGAAAATAGATACAAAAAGCTCTGGATATTTCGATCACTGTTGTATGTGATCGAAATATCCTTAGCTTTTTGTATCTGATTTCACTGTCTATTAAATGACTTATCCCTATTTGAACTTTTATTTGTTAGCTATATCTGACAATTAGATAAGATCTCCCTCTCTCTTTCTCTATTATAAATCTCTTTTATAGAAGAGAGATGAATAATCGCTTAAATAACCTTCACTTTGGCAAGAAAGAAGTGTGGAGTACTGTCTGGGAAGCAGAATTATTCCTTTTTTAAGGAGAAGACAATACCGTTAGTACAAAAAAAAATACTCTGATGGAACTTATCAAAATTAAGCCGATTTTCCCCTAAGATTATTATCTTTGAAGCAGTTATGTTAACTAAAACATTTTCTTAACATGATTTCACCTCTTAGAATCAAAAATTATTTTTACCGTTTTCTGCTTCGTCTTAAAGGTTAACGCCAATCTTCATTATAAATTGGAACCTTGATTAAGGCCTCTGCTTGACCAATTCCCCTTTAAATGGGTAAGTTTTATTTCATCTGTTGTTATTTTATAGGCATTATTTTACCAGATGTAAGTTTTTCAGGAGAACGAAAAATCTAAGAAATGTGTTTTAGGTTTTCGACTGCTATTAATGAGTATTTGTTTGGGCTAATGTTTTTTTTTTGCATTGAAAAAGAGAAAAAAAGCTTTTTGATTCCAAATATCCACTCTCATTCTATTTCTGAGAGATAGAAAAGGGAATCCAACGCGTTTTGAAAAGAATTGTCAAAGTATGTTGAGACCCAATAAGACGGATGAAAGGGAATTCCAATAAAACTGATTAAATCCATTAACAGAACGTGCATGGACGTAATACCAAAAATAACTATGAATCTCAGCTTGAAGAAATATTACTAAAACACCAATTGAATCACAGCAGCTGATGTATTATTAGGGCGACCGATCAAAGTGACATCTAATATATACTTCATTTCATAGTTTTCCTGGAATTCTACAATGAACTATATGGCATTTGTAGAAAAGATTTAACAGCCTCCCATAAACTCAGCGGCCGCCATCGATTGGTCAAGTAGACTTTTTTACATCTTATTTGGGTTTTGAAATACTTGAAGTGTCTGTTTTTATCTAAATGCATCATATTCTTTTTTATCAATCTAGGAAATAATCAGAAAGTGAAGCTGATGATATTTTAAATAGGTTGTTTAAATTAGAACGACAGATCAAAGAGATAAGTAGCATAAAATTTGGTTTCATAGTTTGGCTGGCAATCCACAAGGTAAAATTTAGTAAAGCAAACAAACTCAGTGACCGTTATCGATTGGTCAAATCGGTTTTCTCATATTTTATTTGAATTTCAAAATAGTTAAAGTCTCTACTCTTATTCAAAATGCATTATGTTTTGTCTCTCACAGACATATTTTGAGACTAAAGCTAATGATACTAAATATGTTGCTACCGCATATTTGATGCAGATAAAAATTTCATTGTACGAACAACAATAATAGCAGAAAAAAGTAAAAGTGCATCTTTCTACAAGAACTATTAAGCTAAACTCTATTGTTTCATTTTAGAAATACTGTTTTTAGGACATTAAATTTCCTTGCTTATTTCTATTATTTTTTTTATGACACTAAATATTTTTTGTATCACCCTGACTCCCATACCTCCTGGTACCTCCATACCTCCTACTTCTCATATCTCCTGGAAAGTAATTGCACTCATGGAATACAACGAGTGGATGATGTTCAATTCGAGGACTCTCTCGCTTCCTTATAAAAAAAAAGCTCGAGACATTACTCATAGAAATTACTCTATGAAAGGCTAAGGTTTGAAAAAAAAGGTTTGTTGCTCATAAAAGTTTCACTTTCCCCCTATTATTATGAGGTTTAACACTTTTTGTATGATCCCAATATTCCAGAGAGTCGCCAGGTCAGGATTTACGCATAGGCCCAGGAGTGCACAATTGGCGAGAGGCGCAGAAAAAAAAAACACTGGGGGACAAAAACTGGACTGATGTGATTTATCGTCAAAGTGCCAGGTGCACTTTGCTGCTGCACTGACTATTCACAGAAAAGTAATTTTAAAACAACACAGGAATTCCGCAGCTTCTTATATACTGTCAGATGTCTCTCAAGAATGGCAGCTGAGAGCTAGGTATCACCTCTCTCTTGCATTACTTTTGGCTCATCACTCATCAGTTGCCTTCTGTTCAGGGCTTCCACTATCCCCGAATTTTTGGGGATTTCCCCGTAAATCTCTGTGTCTCCCCGAAAAAAATTGCTTGGGCCATCAAAGATTCAAATCTGGCCCTGGGAGTCGCCTGTCCCGTGGAAGCCCTAGGTCACACGCGAAAAATCTGTATGAAATTGATCTAAAACCCAGGTGTCTAAACTTGATTTTTTTTTTTTTGAAATCCCTCAGCTCCCTTCGTCAAGTCACCTGGTTTAAATCTGTCCAATGATAAACCAAATCGATCCAACTTGACGGTTATTTACTGAGTATTTTTGTCATTGTACAACAAGTCATACATTTTGACTGCGCATTTCCTTTCTTCTATTATTTCTTTTTATTTATTTTCTCGCAAAGTAACAGTCTTCTGATGGAAGCATCAGAAGAAAATCAGAGGAAAACCTGTTAGAACCCAAAAGGAGTCTGTTTTGGATTCCACGTGCTGTTTTTCAGAAGAAGAACAGTAATTATAGAAGAAACCGTATCTCCTCAATGCAGATAGAGAAAGACACAATTGTGTAGATATTTCATAGTTCAAACTTTATATTCCACTGAAAAGTTTTCAATTTGCTATTATTTTACTATCTTAATTGGTGTAATAAGGGTTAAAACGATG
This sequence comes from Artemia sp. Qi Xiang Cuo, assembly GCF_049724085.1. Lineage (NCBI taxonomy): Eukaryota > Metazoa > Arthropoda > Branchiopoda > Anostraca > Artemiidae > Artemia > Artemia sp. Qi Xiang Cuo. The sequence goes on along the minus strand of NC_142813.1, from coordinate 39,970,616 downwards.
GTACACCTTAGAAAGCTCATACTCGTACACAAATTGTGGAGAGCAGATTTTGCCTTGTTTTAATTCGTATATAAACTGATTAGAAGAGAGCAGATCTTCCTTTCCGTTATGTTTCCCTCATTAGTGGTTGTAATTAGATCAGAAGTCTTACTGTCCTTTCGGATCAATAACGATTCTGAACCTATCACAGGGCTCAACAATAAGCTCAGATGGATAAGAAAAAATAGACCGGTTTTGAACCTTAGCATACTAGCCTAAGCCAATTCATGTTGTTGCCGAAAAGTAATCAAAACTGCATCCAAGTAGGAAGAGGCCCCCCCTCCCCTCTTTGGATTCGCCACTGTAGAAAAGGACAGTGTCATTTCTCCATGCCTCTCTTATCTGCTGCTTCCTCTTCATGTTTAATTATTTCAAGCGTTATACCCCAGTGATAAGTTTCTAGTTTGCTCTGATTTTACTATTTTAATTGCTGTAATAAGGGTTGTAGCGATACTACATCGTAGTAAGCTTATACTCGTATACAAATTGTGGAAAGCAGATTTTGCCTTGTTTTAATTCATATACAAGTCAAATAGGATAGGCCACGCCTTACTCTCCTTTTGGACCAGTAGCAATTCTGAACCTATGCTAGGGTATAACTCAATACTAAGATGAATGGGAAAAATAGACCGGTTTTCTACATTAGCATTATTAGTGCTATGAACTTTAGCCTATTGACGTTATTACCCAAAAGTAATAATAAACTACATCATCTCTCCATGCATCTGTTATCTGTTATTTCTTCTTGTTGTTATATCCTGCTGGCGAGTTTTCAACTGGCTATTATTTTACTAATGATGCTTCTTTTTTGAGGTTTCGTGAGCCAATGATTAACACCATCGGATATCGGCAAGCTGAGTTGGCACTAGAACTTGGTACGTTGTTTACTACTCAAGATGCATTAAAAATTGGCTTGGTTGATGAAATGGTACCTGATAAAGCGACTGCTATTGATAATGCTAAGAAGAAAATATTGGAGTTTTCTGTGATTCCCAGTAAGTGTTTCTTTTTTCATTTATTTTTTTTTTCTTTGATGATAAGTGGAGTATTGATGGCAAACATAATTTGAAAGCCAACAGCTTTGTAATCTCTAAAGGATCATTCAAATAGTTGAAAACACTTAATGTTAGAAAAGGTCAGATGAGATGAAACAAGCCTATAATATTTAGTCACGTGGATTATGTTAATTCACATAAAACGCTTGTGAAGTCACCAAGCAGTTGAAGTTTTATGAAATCAAGAAAGCTTGATGCGCATATTTTACTTTTTTATAATGGTTGTTAAGCGTTTTTTAATGGTCCTAATAAGTGTATCTTTTTTTCATTTATAGTGTATCTTCGAAATTTTTTTGACAAATGTAATTTGAAAGCCAACAACTTTGTAATTTTTAAAGAATCATTCTAATACTAAAAAAGTTCAGCATTAAAATAAGTCAGATGAGATGAAATAAACCTAAAATATTTAGACGCGTGGATAATGTTAATTCACATAAAACATTTGTGAAGTCACCAAGCAATTTGAGCTTTATAAGATCAAGAAAGCTGATGCGCATATTATACATTTCTTTTAATGACTGTGGAGTGTCTTCTTATTCTTCGTGTGAAGTGTTGTGGTCCTAGTAAGTACATCGTTTTAACATTTATTTTTTGTCTTTGATGGTAAATGAAATTTTTATGACAAATGTAGTTTGAATGCCGACAGCTTTACAATTTTAGAGCAAAAATTATATTAGTTGAAAATGCTCAACGTTAATAAAGGCCAGGTGAGATAAAATAAACCAAAAATATCCAGAAACGTGGATAAGGTTAGTTTAAATAAAACATTTGTGAAGTCACCAAGTAATTTGAGTTTTGTAAGATCAAGAAAGCTTCCAAATTTTAACTTAACAAACTTAACTATTAAACCCTGTCAGAGGCGGTCTTAGGGGGAAGGGACGCTTGCCCTGGGCGCAGAAATTTTAGGGGTGTAAAATTCCAAATAAATAATCTAACGCTCATATTCATTTTGTAATTTTAGAAATTTTACTTTTATTAAAATAAAGTAGAGGGCGCAGTTAATAAATGAAAATAATTGACAAATTATTAAAATAAAAATAAATTAAATAATAATAATTAAAACAACTAAATTAGAATAGTTAATGATACTTAAATAATAAATTGAAAAATAACTAAAAACAAATGATTAGTTAATTAATAAATTGAAAATAATTTTGTTAACAAATAGAAATGTTGTTAAAATTTGGTACGAAAATTTGGTGGGAGGCGGGTGAGGGGGGGCTAATCAAAGTTTCGCCTCGGGAGCAAGAGAGGCCAGAACCGCCACTGAGCCATGTTCTTGGTTGGCATTGGCTAGACCTCAATGTATAAGCTTCATTGCTTTTACCCAGTTAAGACAACTTATAAAGAAGGGAAGGAGTGTCGTCACAAGCACGTTACTAGTAAGTGCATCTCTTCTCTTTTATCTGTATTTGATGACCAGTGGGATTTGATAGCTCTTGCGTGCTCATAATGTACATAATCTGGAAATATATTAGTTCCATCTTGCCCTTATAATACAACTAATCTCTCAATTTTTCTCAATGTTTTGGAAGGCGAATAATAAGTAATTAATTATCTTCAATAATAAATGCCCGCTGGAATATATCCAAAGCTAGCATGGAATTTTTAGCCCCGCTTTCAATACGCTTACTGCAGTTGATCTTTTTTTTTTTTTTTTTAGCGTTCAATAGCCAACTACTACTATTTCTAACAACTCACCGCAGCACCAAGTCGCCCGAGGCCAACACAGCTAATAATGCTCCTCCTCTATCCCAGTCTATCCAAAGCCTCCCTCTTTACACTCTTCGAGGAAGCTCCCATTTCCCTTAAATCTTTCTTTATGACATTCTCCCACACCAACCGCGGACGACCTGCTTTGCGTTTAGCCCTTGAAGGTTGGCCGAAAAGAACAATCTTTGGCAATCTGTCATGCTTCATCCGCAGAACTTGCCATAGGCATCTCAACCATCAATAGCCAACTGGAATTATTGAATTGCCTTCGAAAGAACTTCTTAAATTCTATTGCAATTAATTATTTACTTAATATGCTTCAGAGATCAGTAAGCTCCAATTTTTTCTTTTACACATAGAAAATTCTTGGAATATCATTCAGTATAAGCTAACAATATTCTCGATTAGTTTCAAAAGTTCTATAGGTTAGCACAATGTTTTTGTGAGAAATCAATTTTAAATGTTTAAAACGTGCTCATTAGAGCACAATATTTACGCACATTCAATAAGATATTGCAATTAATTTACTTAATTGGAATATGCTCTTTTGAACGCGGGGTAGGAATAAATCGGTAAAATAAGGTGCCATGTTTTTTATGAGTGGTTCATAAATAGGCCAAGTTTCGTTTATCAATTATCAATAATTAACTAACTATGAATTATTTGTTACCCTCTTCATCCTAAATAGAGTGCTGTAGAAGCTCACAAAAAGTAAAAGGTACTAACATTGTAGCCTTCCTAAAATTACAAAAGTAAGGATGGATCATAGTTTGTAGTGTAAAATCTGGCAGGTACGTCTGATCGAAAGTAAATTTCTTTGCAGTTTTCATGAAAAGTTTCGCTTTCTAAGAAAGATAGGCGTTTTAGACACATCTACGTACTATTACTACATTTTACCAGTGCATAATTAGGAAACTTATTGATTGTAGACAAACTTTTGTCAGTCGAATAAACGATTTTTCAGTTCAGACCCGAAACAGAACAAGCCAGATATTCGCCCATTGCCACAATTTATGTTAGATAGGTATTCTATATTCACATCTAAAATAGAGTAGTAATTGTACATTTTACCAGTGCATAATTAGGAAGCTTTTATTGATTGTAAAGGCGTTTTTTAGACCTGTGAAACATATCTTTCAATTCTGATATGAAACAAAACAACTCATATATTCGCCCATGTGAAAAGTTTTCTTTCGTTGGGTGGGTGTGAAATCGGGTTGCTTAAGTGGAATTTAGCCCCTTTCAGAACATACTTTACCAACAAATCATTGTAGCACCTAGCTGCCTGAGGATAATGTAGGTGAACATGCTCCTCCTATACCCCAAAATCAGTGGTCACGATTGGGGGAAGGGCATGAGCCGTCCTAGATTTTTTCACCACTTAGATTTTGAAAAATACCCGTTTTTGGGTATTAGCATTGAAAAATGATTTTTTTTTGGGGGGGGGGGTATTTTCATTGAAAATATCGATAAATCATTGAAAAAAATAAATTTTCCCCCACCCCTAGATCATGAGAAATATTTAATATCCTCCTATTCATAGATTTTCATGAAATCATTTGAAGACATATTTGTATCGGATAGACTTGACTAAACGTCAGTTGAAATTCAGTTTCTTCATTCATTTATCAGCCCTTAACATTCTGCCATAGTCGCTCTTATTAATATGTAACTCCTGACTGATTAAAGAAAATAGTCGATTGCCCCCCCCCCCCCATATGTTGCAAACCCCTAGATGTTGAGAAACGCATTTTTTGGGTATTTTCATTTAAAATTTCTTTGTTTTGTAATCGCCGAAAAAGCTAAAAAATCACCCCCCCCCTCCTCCCAGAGTTTTGAAAAATACTTTTTACTCGTGAATTGACGACACTACCCAAGACACCCATATGAAGACATTTTTACATCGAGTGGACGCGCATTTTAACTGCCGAAGCCAGGCCTAACTCGACTCCTATTAGAACCTGGCTATGTATTTTAAGCTTCCGGTTGAGATTTAATCGACTAAATGTCAAGTGAAAAATTAAGTTCCTTTATACGTTGATCAGCCGGTAACATCCCTCCATAGTCGCTCTTAGCAATATTTAACCTCTCGCTACTAGTTCGTGAAAAAAGCGAATTCGTCCGTTATTTTTGAATTCTAGACTCGCCTGAAGACTCTTGGAACTATTGTTGAAAACCGCGTGTCGCAAGGTGCTCAAAAAGTCGCGACCCTTGAGGTGGATTAGACAAAGAAAAAGCTCTTTCAACTGAAAGTAAGGATCAACATGAAGACTCGAAACGAATATAAATTATTCTGTATATGAAGGGGTTCCCCCCCTCCTCAATACATTGCTCCTCACGCTAAAGTTTTTAGCACTTTAAAAAAAGCTTCCTATTCTAATTAAGAGACCTCTGTGTTTCAGCAGTCGCTCTTAAAAAAATTGGGACAAATGGTCAAAATTTAGCGTCAAGAGTAAGGTATTGAGAAGGGTAATTATTCCCTTTATTTACGGAATAATTTCTGTTCTTTTTCAATTTTAATGTGGCTCCTAACTTTCAGTCGAAAAAACTTCTTTTTATTGGATTTCTGATCGTTTTTCAAATAATGCCGGTAGATTTGGCTCACCCTCCATGAAAAATTCCCTCCCCTCACTGGAAACTCCTCCATGGAAAGTTCCTCTCACGTAAAAAAACACCCCCCACCCGTAAAATTTCTTCCGGACAATCCCATTCTCGCTGAAAATCTTCCCCGCTCCCCTCCGTAAAATTTCTTGCGGACGATTCAGCCTGAAAAATTCTCCTTAGCATACTTTCATTTGAAAAAAATTCTAATTCTTTTTCCAATCGCTCCGGAAATCCCCCCTCCGTGAAAATTTTTTCCGGAAATCCAAACTTGCTGCAAATTTCCCCCGGAATATCTTCAAATGCGAAATTGAGTTGCCAAAGAGAAAGCAAAACAAATAATAAGAATTTCGTACAAGAATTCTGTCAAATCTCCCCAATGTAAAATTTCTCCAGGAAGTTCATCCTTGAAAATTTTCCTCCCCGCGGAAAATTTTCCCCATGGAAACCCACCCCAAGCACAAAATACCCCCTTCCCCCTAAAAATATATGTATTATTCCTAATAACAAATACTGTACGCAAGCAATGGAAAAATTTCTTAACTTACATCCCTTTCCCCATAGGCTGTTAAGGTCATGCTACCCTTAAAGGCATAGTTATTGGATCTTTCAACTATGTTGAACAAATTGGCTATCTCAAAATCTTGATCAGACGACTTTGGAGGGCTAGTTGCCCTCCAATCTTTTTGGTCACTTAAAAAGGGCACTAGAACTTTTAATTTCCTTTCAAATGCACCGTCTCCCGATCTTCTAGGACCATCAGTTCGATACGATCATCCCTGAAAAAAAAAACAAAATAAACACGCATCCGTGATCTTTCTTCTGGCAAAAATACAAAATTCCATATTTTTGCTGATAGGAGCTTGAATTTTCATTAAGATTCTGACTTTTTTTTGGGGGGGGGGGGTGTTTCCGTCTTTTTTTCGAAAATCAGGCATTTTTCTCAGACACGTAGCTTTTGATGGGTAAAATTAAACTTAATGCATCTTATATATTTGGAATGAGCATAAAAAGCCAATTTTTTTTTTATATATCTATCGATATCAAAATTCTTTTATTTTTAGGGTTTCCGTTACTACTGAGCCGAGTCGCTCCTTACTTACAGTTCGTTGCCATGAACTGTTTGATAGAGACAAACTTAGTGCTACAGTAATGGCCTTTGGCGGCTTTGTGCTGCGATCAGCTTTTTTTTCATTTTCTTCCATATTTATTTTGAAAGATTCTAATTGCTTAAAAAGTATGATTCAAGTGCCATCCACTTTCTAAGAAGATGAATCGAGTCATTAGCTTGTCGGGGTATAAATACCTTGTCTTTCTAGAAGCTACAAAAAGAAAGAATGGACTCAACCAATTTTTCTGGCAGTGGGTACGAATATATTCTAGAAATTGTCGAACGTAAAAAAAAAACACACCTCACTGCTGTACCATACATTCTAAAACATCGCACAAATGAATTTTATTGATAATTTAGCGCATATTGCAAAGGTAAATTAATGTAAAATTAATTTTGACTGAAATTACACGAAGTAGAAACCCCTTAGATTTTTTGTCTCTCACATAAGTTTGAACTTGCTACATTTTTTAATTGGACCTTTGGATTCGGATTCCGATCCAATGCGACTTGGTACTCATGTGAATTATCGTGTTTTGCGCTCGGATAGTTTAAAATACAGAATGCTACTGTGTACTCTTTTTATCCCAAATTCGAAAATTTGAATTTCAGCTTCGTGACCATAGCTGCCAATAGAGTAAATACTACCTAAAGCCTTTCAATCTGCAATTAGTCAATTTAAACGGAAAAGATTAATTTATAATATCATGTTTTATGTTGACCTCGATGCGCAGTGGCGGCAATTGGAGCAAACAAAATTTACCTTTTTGTATCTTCTTTAACAAAAACTGAAAAAAATCCCCCCCCCTCCCTATATTTTTATGAATTGACACCCCAGTCCATGCCACCAGCAAAGGTTTCCTAAGGTGTTCGGACAGTGGTGTCAATTGAGAGGCAGATTTCCCCTCCGCGTAGATTAAAAAAAAGTATGTTTTTGTTATTTTCATTTTAAAGAGGCAACAAAATACCCCCTAGATCTTAAAAAAGTATTTCGCCCCACCCCCTACCTCCGAATATCTTCATGAGTTGGCATTGTTGTGTTCAAAGCAAGACAAATCGGTTTAGGCCTTTGTCTCTATTACCTTGGTGATTTCCGTCATTCTTGTTAGAGTTTTTGTGGTTTTTACCTACTTTACCTATTTAAATGTAATAAATCAATAATGCTGTCGGACCCTTTTATTGTTTTGAAGTCTCTTTCATAGCCTTTCTCTTTCTGTATACCTTTCCTTTTTAGAGCAAGCATTTCAAATGACGAAGCTTGAGATGAGACGCCCTGTTATTGAAAAACTGATGAACAACCGCGAAGCAGATTTAAATCAGTTTGTATCATTCTGCACGAGCCCACAAGTTCAAAGGTCACTTGAATTTTATTTGGAGTCTTTAAAGAAGAAAAAGTGAAATTTAAAATTATTTTCTACTCTATTGTGACATAATTGTGATCGCTACCTTGGGTTGTAGAGTATATCTTTTTGATAATGTATTACATGTGTGACAACGAGCACAGGAAATGATATAGGATAGAATAAAAAAGTTTGTGACAATTTGAAAGTGAAGGAAGATTTATTTTGCGAGGGGGAGTTAGAGACAGTACTAAACCGATTTTAAAAAAGGCCTCATGTCCTGATAGTGTGGTAAATGAATCTGTTTAAATATGGAGGCTGTGAAGTAACAGATAAATTACTGAAGATTATAAACATGATTTCTGAAAAAGGGGAAGTACTTTGCGGTTTTAGGGAAACTTTAATTAAGTCCTTTATCAAAAAAGGCGATAAGAGTGAGTGTGGTAATTATAGAGTAGGGGGTCGGCACCGTTTCTGTTTTTAGCTAAATAGAAACGGTAAAAAACGGCAATTAAAAAACAGAAAAAAAACACATTCTAACAGAAACGAGGAAAAAAAAAACGGAATTCTGTTTATATTTTTCCATTTTTTTACAAAAAAAAAACACAAACGGCCCGTTTTATTTTCTTTTTACAGTCGTTTTAACAGATATTTTCGTTTTTTCAGTTTTTTAGGCTTATGAGAGTAAAATGACCGTTGACAACATTGATTAATAAAAAAACATCAAATATAAAAAAGACCAAACATTCAAAATGGCCACATAAATCAAAACTTATCACTTAGAAACATTCGAAGTTCAAGTGACTTTGCAGTCATTCGTGAGACTGTTTCGATTAAAGTACCCAGCAATACTAAATGCACTCTCACATGGTACTGAAGTTGCAGGCACTGCGAGATTCATATAAGCAATTTCACTTAACTCTGGGTAAGTGTAGAGATAGCCAATTAAAAATTATAGCGGATCAGAATAACTCTTTCCTGATCTATGTATTTCACTCAAGAACGCTGGAACTCTATTCATATGCCCTAATTATGTTTCCTGCTTCACGGGCAGTGCTTCTATTGTTAGCATTTTGGTTTGTAGGGTTCTTCTGAAGCCTAGTCGTGCCGAGAAACTTAGCAAACAAGCTGTCTTCTTGATGTGAATTTTGTGATGCATTTTCGTTAATCTTTATCTTGATAGGAGTGACGTCACTTGGGAAAGACCCAGAGTTCAATTGAATTTGAAGGGGTTCTTCTCGGAAATGAACTGCTGGAGAAGTGAAGAGACGGATTGACGAGCTGAATCTCTGTCTATATCGTTCATTTTTTCGTAGATTGCAGTGAAAAAAAAAACAGCTCTTGTGAAGAGCAGCATATCAAACCTAGGACTGTTAAAAGAATATCTCCTGGGTTGGACAGCTAATAATTCCTTCCGGCCATTGACTGAATCAGGAATGGCATTACTATATGGCGTCTCACAAGATATCTGAAGTCCTTTAATCACCAGCAAAACTTTGCTTGCCGAAATATAATTATACCCACTAGTTATCACCGTTGCCTGTTTGAATGGGCGAAGAACCTCAATGACAGCTTCAACAATGGACCACTCATTGCGGTTAAGTTCTAGCTCTCTGGTTTTAGCGTCACGAAGGCTTCTGTTGAAGGAATTGCGCAGTGGTTCTTTACGGGTACAATACATTTCTATCATAGTAAGGGTGCTGTTCCATCGAACATTCATGTCCTTTGTGATGGATAGACTAAGATAATGTGTCTCTATACATGGCAAGTTTCCAAATCCAATAAGAGTCGCAAGAATGCGATATGATTATATCCGCAACCAAAAAACGGAAAATGAACAAAACAGAAACGGCAAAAACGGAAAAAAAACGGTAATAAAAAAAACTGCTACCTGTTTTTTTCCGTTTTCTAAAAAAAAAACAGAACAGAAAACGGTGGAAGAAAAACAGAAACAGAAATGGAAACGGTGCCGACCCCTATTATAGAGGCATTAGCTTGGTTTTTGTAGAAAGCAAATTACTTAGTAAGATGGGTCTTTTTAGACTTGAGAATTCTTTTCAGAAGAACAGAGTGGTTTCAGAAAGAGGACAGGATGTATTACATTAAAGTGAGTAGTGCTGTGTACGAGAACAACATTGCCGCGAGAAAGGTAGGAAAGGAAGTTAGTAGCTGGTTCCGTATTGAATCAGGAGTCTAGGAAGGTTGCGTTCTATCGCATTTATATGGGTCATTTTGATGGACTTCGTCCTAAAAAACACGGCAAAAGCTATCGTGGAGAATGGAATCAAATGGGAAGGTAAAACTCTCCTAGACTTAGATTATGCTTATGATTTGAGTGTCCTAGACGAAAATGTTAGCAAAATGAATGATTTTCTGGAAGTTTTAAGAATTCAGGGTACACGAATAGGCTTGAAAATAAGTGTTAGGAAGACTAAATCGCTTAGACTAGGAACAAATGAAGGTAAAGAAGTCATGTTGAGTAACTAGAAGATCGATCAAGTGGATAGCACCACTTACCTTGGTAGTATTATTAGTAAAGATGTTAAAAGTGGAGTAGCCAAGGCCCAGGGTGTTTTTTTCACAGTTGAAAAAAGTTCAGGAGTATTAGAAGAAAGGTCTGCGAACCAAGATAAGAATATTGAAAGCCATAGTGATGGCAGTGGTCAAGTATGGTTCTGAAATCTGGACACTTCGGAAGACGGAGGAGGACTTCTTAAACATTTCCAAAGGTATTGTCCACGGTTTGTTTTGAGTACCCGTTTGACTGACCATATTTCAAACAGAAAGCTGTGCGAAGAAAGTGGTCCTATCCCTCTTTCTAGGGCTATAAGAGAAAGGTTGAGATGGCTAAGACAGGTTCTGCGGATGACAGATTGCCAAAGGTCGCCCTTTTTGGTCATTCATCTAGGGCCGAAGAGAAAGCAGGCCGTCCCCGAATGGCGTGGGAAAAGGTCGCAAGAAAGGATTTAAAGGAAACTAGAACTTCCCAGGAAGATGTAAAGAGGTAAGCTCTGAATAGATTGAGATGGAGGAGAAGCGTGCGCAGCTGTATTGGCCTTAGGCGGCCTGGTGCTGCTGCGAATTGTTAGTAGTAGTATGAGTATAGAAAATGATAAAAGGGGACTAAGCGTTTGCATGTCTACCAAGTATTTTAAATATGACAAAGAAAATAAGCAGGATTTGATGATATGAGTTTAACCCTGTTTATCCAATCAGCAACTGACAAACCAGTTAAGCAATTGGCTTATATATTTGTTTGTGTATACTGGGTTCAATCGAACTTTAAGCTGCAATACCTGCATTAATGTTTCACATGCATTAGGAACGACTCAAACCAAGTAGGTTTTGCAGACAAAATTTGTGTTCAATATCTGCAATTAATTACCTTTTTACTCTTTCATTGACCTTCCTAAAAACCCATAAAGTAGGGTAGTTCGAACTAAATCTACATAAAGTCGGTAATTTGTCTTGGTCAGCAGTTCCCAAACCCAAAGCGATCGGGTTATAGAAAAAAATTCCGGGGTCACAATTTTGTGCTGCTACATTTGCTAGATACTAAGTCTCCTAGGATGCTTTCTGACTAATTTCCGACTTCGATCTTTTCCGACGTCTATGCCTTTTACGTGCGTATGTTTATCGCCTAATTTTGCTTCAATAGGAAAAAAGACACAGTTAATTTCATTTACTACAGTTTTAATGAATATAATTAATTTTTTTTAGACATTTGTTTTCAAATATAATAACTTTGAAATTTTTTAGTATGACATAAGCCAACACATAAGAGTATTTTTATTGATAAAAAAAAATTTGTTTATTTTTTTTTTCACAAGATGGGTCATAGACAATTCTAAAAGTTTTTACCATGCTGCGGTTAAAAAAGCTATATCTTATAACCACTTTGCAGCAGTTTGTTAAGAGGTGTAAAGGCTGCCTGTTCTTTTTGAGTCTCTGTCTAATGGTCAACATTCAATAGTCAAATAGCAAACGTACAATTTGTTCATTGAAAAATAAAGCAAAAAAAAATGTCTAAACTAATTTATTTCATGTAAACAAATATAACTATGAGGTAAATTGAAGAAAAAAGAAAAAGTAATGCATGACGTAACGAAACAAATGAGCAAATGCGTAAGGTATATCAAACTTTTTAAAACTGACATAATTCAAATCAAATATTAATTAAATGTTTAATTCATTGATCGTTAATTAGATTGCTATTTATTTAAAATTAAATATCAAATAAACTTAAATATCAATCCTCACTTCTCTTTGAAGTTTTTGTCACAATCTTTACTAATAAGAATTGCAAAATTTTAACGCTTTATTTTATAAACGACTCCTTCTTAGTAGATATTTTAATTGTAATTTTTTTTTTCAAGGATCAGAATTTTATTTTTCCTTTTTTTTTCATTTTGAGCTGTTTACACTACTTTTAGAGGTTTTTTTACAAAGCAAAAAAAAAAGAACAATCATAACTACGCTGATACGTAAACAACGTCTTTTCGGGGGGGGGGGAGGGGGCTACGGGGTTTGACTCCACCCCCCCCCCCTCTAAAGTTTTGTCCGACACGTAAAACTTTAACAAAATTACATATAAACAAATTTTGATGTGTTTTTAAAGTTGTTTTGTCTCCTCCTTCCAAAAAATCCTGGATAAAGCCTTAAGGTAAATAAAAAAAATTAAATTCGTTGATAAAAATTCTGTATAGTTCCTATGCTTTCATATGAAACAAACAATCCTGCCATGTTTTTTTTTCAAAAATGATAGTCAAATTACAAATAAAAATTTGTTTGTTAAAAATAATATACAAATTAGAATAACTTCAAAATACTTTGACAAAAACGAATTGCACAGATGAAAACATGATTTACTCTTTTTCAATTCAGATTTTAAAAAGTTTGTGGATGATCCTACTTTGTTTATATCACAGAATGAATATATATACCAACAGTAGCGAAAATTTTCTCCAAAAATGATACAGATTAAACCGCTTGTAAAAGGATTTCCCCCTGTGTGTCTCAGCAATAGTCTCAGTTGCTTCTTGGCATTCAGTCAGATTATAGCATATGTCATTGGGCATGCGCGAAAATGGGGTCATGAAGAGTGGTTAAGCTTGATGTGTTTCAAAAATCTTTAATGAAAAATATAGGGCTTTTTGCTACTGTTCGTATGTATATTTATGCTGTAGTGTTCATCATACATTTCGCCACATTAGAGGAGAGCAAAAATACAATTTTGATTATTTTGAGCCAAAGGGACTTCTTTTAAGAATTTTTCCTTGGAAATCTTTTCTTTTTTAAGGATTTTAAAACTTCAGAAAATCTTTGAAAAAGTTGTCTTACTGCTTTTTCTTTCCTTTAATTTACCTTTCATTACAGCATACAGCTGAATGATATGCAGGAGCGCCAATTCACGAAAAAAGTAGGGGACAGGAAGGAGGCCAATTAAAAAAAAAAACATTTCAATGAAAATACCTAGTAACGGTATTTAAAAAAAAACAACCATAAAACCCAGCCGTAAAATACAAGGGGATCATTTGGCGCCCCTGATAATATGGCTTTATTTTGGTATATAGGCTAGTAAATACAATTTTGCCAGAAGGCTTTGAGGTAACCAATCTCCTTAATGCTTAAGGAGTGAATAAGCTTCTTCAAACGCGCCCAGTCGACAAAATCACAAAAAAAGCATCTAGGAGACCAAAGTCTTTTTAAGCAGCACTATAACTTTTAAAATCTTTAAATAGACCCTTTAACTTTTGAGTCTCACTGTGGAAATTATATATTTTTATAATTTAACATAATCATGAATATTCTTCTGGGTTCATTCACATATGAATCTTTTAAATAATAGTTTTAAGTCAATTAAGAAGAATATTTACGACTAAAATAAAATATTTTGGATTCCAATTTTGAAAACAAGATCTCATTTTCGCTTTTGCAACACTTCAGCTACTCTAAGGACTTAAAGATATTTAAATGTCTATTGGTTTTCAGTACAATGGTTTCTGATTGAAATTTGAAAAAAAAACTTAATGAGAGAAAAATAGGGACTAGAGTTGGATAACCACTTCCTTAGCAAAGCTTGGATTTTCAAGTTGCAAAATTTTTGAAAAACTCACGGAAAACTATTTAGAATCTCTCAAAAACTCAAAATCCCACTCAAAAGAAGAGCCCTGTGTGCACCTATGACAGTAATGTTAATATTATGTATTCCTTTTTATGAAAAAGTAAAATACAATTGTGTACCAAGTGTGAATGGGGTCAAATGGCTATTGCGTTTAACAGGGTTTCTCTTATAAAGTGCAGCAAGTTATTATCTACAAACTGATGCTTTGGACCAAAAGAGTTTTAACTTTAACTAATTATAATAGCACGACTTAATTCAGGCATGCATAATCCCTTGAGGGGGAACTGGGTGCATCTTCAAAATTTTAAATAATATCTTCTATAAAATTTTGCATTTGAAATCTCCATTAAAAAAGAAGTAGGCTCTTCCTAAAAATTTAAAAGTATTTAACGCATCAAGATAAAAAAAAAAAAAAAAATCAGCCTTAGATGAAAGGCAAGGAACTGTTTCAAACAAAACCAACCTTTTCCATGAAAATTTCAGATGTTTATGTCTTCTATGTCGTGCTACTTAAATTTGGAAGATAACCTCTGAAGGAGGGATGGTATACCCCCTGTTTTTTGAAGAATCAGACAGACCTTTGATTAGTTAGTATGTGAGTTAAAATTTTCAATGGTAAAAATATGTGCCACAAGAAGCAGATGGGATCATCAGTATCTTAGAAATAATTAGATACAGCAGAAAAAAAAGTTAAGAACTAACAAAAAATTAGAGTCAACAATGATTTGAGCCATCTAAATGTACAAACGATTGTGGTTTCTCAAAAGAAGATAACTTGTTAACAAGATTACTGACAATTTCGCTTAGTGCTCCAATTCTCTGTTCACGATCAAGTAAATTCTTCTTCAGATTAGCTATTTCTTCATTTTTTACTTTTAGTAGAGCTTTTGCTTGATTTTTATCATAATCATCACCAAAAGTTTGGTCATCTGATAATGTCACTTTGCTAACATCCACATTATCCTCAGGCAATTTTGCATATGAATGAATACTGTATTGAGGAGTTTTCCTCTGCCTTTTCTCAGTTTTGGCATAGTTATGAATAGCTTTGCCTTTAAAATTCTTCTGTATCTTGAAACACTGTCCAATATCACGTGCACAGAGAATATGTTTTGTTGAAAACGATTCACCCTTATGCTTCAGCAAATTTAAAATATCATTTATGTCTTCAAAATAAATTTCTTTACCATCAACAGGTAGATGATACATAACCTTATACTCCGAATCAGTTTTTGAGGGGGAAAGTAGATTTAGTTGACTATCTTGGCTTGAATCTTCATCACTATGATAAGAAATCATTACCTGTTTAACATTTACTCCCTCTGAAACATAATGAACTGCATCAACAATACTACTAAATTCTTTATCTTCACCATGATTAGAAATTTTATATGAATAATTGCTACAGGTATCTCTTCTTTTTACCTTCTTACTAGGTGATGCTGATTTCACCAACAATTCAGCTGATCCTTCTCTTTTTCTGGTCAACAGATCAGCTTCTACTGATTTTGATATAAAATCTGATACAGCTTCGTCATTACTACCCTGATCAAAAGATTCAGAATTCTGGCCCATCTCTACAAAAGTATTCACCTCCTCTTTCTCTGTGGGATCTACAGAATCAACAACTCCAAATGAAAAAAAGTCCACATCAACTGAATCAATTTCAACTCTTGATGAGTTGTCTGTTTCATCAACTGGAGGAATCACTTCTAAGGATTTCATTTTAGTTGCTGCATAAATATGATCTTCTTTTTTCATTTCTGTTTCTTCATACTGGTGGTCATTGTGAGCCCCTTGCTCAGCATTTGAAATATCATAGCTATGCTCATTCTGAATGTGGGCACCAACTAGATGTGCTTCACTATCAATGGATTGGCTGCAGAGCATCACTAACCTGAAATTGAATAAATTCAATTGGGACCATATTCAATTTAGTTGACACATTGTTAGGAAGGGGGGGGGGTGGATAGTGAACTTGTTAGTATTAAAACAATCAAAAAGTCAAATTTGTCAAACAATTATCATACTGACCACTAGAGCTCTGTTGAAAATCTGACATGTACTCAGGAATTCATTCTGGAGATACCCTGCATTTCAGACATGGAGACGAGCACATAGGCAAAGAAAATATTAAAGATAGGCAAAATATATGGCATATATAAGAAAATATAAGAAACATCTACAGATTCCTTGGAGGTCCTTGAATCCATCATGTACACTCTCTTGCTCTTGTGAAAATTGATAATTTTTTTTTTAGTTCCTAGGAGATACTGCTCTATCTACAGCTTCTCCCATATTGCATCTTATGTATTCCAGGAAGTATGTATTTTGTTGAGTAAGAAAGGATGGTCTTCTAGATTAGTTGAAAACAAAAGCAGTTTAAACAAGTCTCCTGTCATTATTGAGATTGGAAGTGAGGCAATTCATTCAAGCAATGTAAACTGGTGTTCTACCCCAAAAGCTACCTGCCAACTGACTCAGAAAGCTATGAAAAAAGAACATTTTCTATATTATTTTTTCTTTTATTAGTATTATTCAGGAACTATATGTCCTTACAGCTAGATGCAAAGAAACACAATTTGCATGATCTGTTAGTACTCAACAGGAAAAAATGAGAACCATTATACAGCTTGAACAAAACAGGCAAACAGAACAAAAGGGCTTGCAGGTTGACAAATAGGGCAATATGATGGTTGTCACAAGCACAAAGGATTGAATGTTCTTCATACACATCTGCAGTATCTCTAGGTAAACAATCCAAGCAAGCCAATAGGCACTTGTTTCTATCACATCTCAAGGCAAAAGTCAGACAAATTAAACTTTTATTTGAACATTCAAAAGCTCTGTCAAGGTCCTCCAAGCAGATTTGACTGTTTCCTCTCAGGAGGCTTCTAAGACTGGATGATAATTATGATGCTTAGAAGAAATGGCAATATTGAAATACATCTTGAACAGTGTTTGAGGTGAATTCATGATGAGGACACCAGAGTTGTTGTACACATGTTGGACAACACTTATGCTGTATCAATTGGCTATAAGCTATTCTTTGGATATCATTAAAACTGTGAAAGTTAAAAATTCTTGTCAGATTCGAAAAATATTTGTTTTGAGGCTGACCCCCCCCTCCCCCGTGGACAAAACCTATATTCTAAAATATACAAAGAATATATGGTACAGAATATCCTATAGTATTTATTTTTATTTCTTTTAATCCCATTTTTCATGTTTTGGGGGATGGGGGTTGAGTTACATATCACAGTAAGATGAATTTAAAACATATCACTCTTTTAAATTTGCTTGGTTCTGACTTGGATTTTGACTCAATTTAAGCTAGATTTAAAAAAAATGCTCCTTAAATATACATCATATGGGAAAAACTTCTGATGTACACCTAGTGAATGTATTCTTGATTGCAGGAGGCAAACTAGTATCATCTACTATACACATTGGGCCAGACCAAGTCAACAGGAAGTAATTACTCATATGCCTTAGTCTTATTCTGTATCTTTGTCAACTTCAATCAAAGGGAAACCCTTCTACAGTTGCCACAAATTTCATATTTCCAAATTATTTTCTTTAACCTTTATCTTACTCTGCTAAGATAACTGAACCCCAAAAATACTAAAATAGAAAGAAATGAAACAAAATGAAAGATAAAAATAAATACTAGAGAATATTCTACACCCCATATTCTATCTATACTTCGAAATACATGTAGAATATTCCAAAATCCTTTCTTTTCTCCTGATTTTTGTTTGTTTGTTGAATGTATTGATTTTCATTTTAATTTTTTTTATGAATTTCTTTAAATCACTTTTGCTTTAGTTTTATAGTGAGTTGAAAATAAATTACTTTTGTTATACTTAATGAGTATTAGAACATTTTGTCAGAAATAGACCCATCACAATTTTATTTACTTCCAAAGAGTTGCAGCTTAACAAACCTCTCTGATATCTGAGAATACACAGTTAAACCAGAGCTTTTTGTTCAGTTCAGCAAAAGATGGGCAAGAAAAAAGACAAGGAAATGGACCAGCAAAAATATCTTTTTGTTCAATAATTAAAGTATGAAAACAGAAGTTCATCTTGACAACTAGCACTTGTCCCTTTGCAAATGCCCCCTTAAGCTGTTGAACTATTTGGCTTGCCTTTCAGAAACCCTGAATGGTATATGTTGTGCTATTCTTTACTCAAATAGAGCAGCAAATAAACTTGATTGGTGGCTATCAAACTGCCACTGAGCCTGGATGCCTTAACAAAGGCCATCCAAACTTTTATAACGAACAACTTTCTTCTGTATCTAATGTAAACAAATTCCAACCAGAAGCCAAACTCAAAGGAATTATTAACTGCACCAAAAACAAATTTAGAAATAATTTTGCCCAGACTTCAGAAAATTGTAGTTCAGTGGGTTTTTCACTAACTCATAAACTTGCTTGGCAATGTGAATAAAAATCCGGAATATAGCCTAAGCTAGGGTCCAGAAAGGGGCTTTTAAGTACCAGTCCCACCCCCTCTCTTCCTCTTGCACGCTAACTTTTCATGAACTTGGAAATTCTTTTTGCAGTTCATTCTGATTTGGAAGTCCAGGAGTGCAGGATCCTGGAGTGCAGGCCAGGATTTATGTATAGACCCACTAGGCCTGGGCCTAATGGTGCACAATGCTGAGGGGCACAAAAAAAAACACTAAGCAATTTTTTTTCTTAACAAAAACTGCACTGAGGTGATTTATTTTCAAAGTGCCAGGTGCACTTTACTGCTGGGCTACCTATTCACAGAAAAGTGATTTTAAAACAACACAGGAATTTTATAGCCACTTATAAACTGTCAGATGTCTCCCATGAATGGCAGCTGAGAGCTCATTATCACCTCTATATTGCATTACTTTTGGGTTCTTTAGTAGCCTTCTGTTCAGGGCTTCCACTATTCCCAATTTTTTGGGATTTCCTAGTAAATCTCTGTGTCCCCCCCCAAAAAAAAAAAATTGCTTCGGAGCCTATGATTTAAATATTGCCCTGAATAAGTGTAAATATATACTAGATTACATAACTGACATAGGGACAAGGTGAACACACAGTTATCCTTTTTTTACACTCTTTCTAAACGTAATAGTAAATTCACTTGCAAATATAAAACTAGAGCATTGATGGTCAGCAGTATTCTCAAGGGGTATTTTATATCCCCTAGATCAGAAATTCAATAAGAAAACTATCAGTTATCAGTTATGAACTCGCTTCTATGTGTTAGCATCTAATTGGTGTTTTCACTCTTGGTATTAGCCAGTCAAAATTCCCTGTGTGTACCTTGAACATTTACACACCATGCATGTCCCTGGACTTTCCTAAGTGATATTAGTGACCTTGGTTCTTGTCAATTGGGTTATAGGATTTGTATTATAGCCCTGAACAGTTAAAAAAAATCCGAGGTGAGATTTTTAGTTCCAAATAGCTCATGTCTGACACAAAAGAACCTCCTGAAAAAGACACAGATGTCTCACCTTTCCTGCCCTCAAAAAGAAACTTAACTATACCCCCCCCCCCCCGACTCCTATGTTTAAATCAACCACACATCATAAGGAGATACAAATCCCTAAACATCCTTCAAGCTAAAAGTACTGGTGAAACCCCTTGCAAAAAAAAAAAGATGCAATTAGATCACACCCTGAAGAACCCAACCAGAGTTTAGATCACTCCCTGATGATTCCCCATCAATCGAATCACTACCGAGATTTTTAGATAAACCATTCTAATACATTGTGACCATTATGAAAACCAATGGTCAACCGTTTACTAGAAGTCATTTAATGGTTACTACAAAACTTTTATTTCTACTAACTAACTCATCTTTTGAAGAAGTCTTCCTGAAAGACGGTCTGATAGTTTTTTATTTTACCTTTCACAAGGCCGCAGATTCAGCCCTTTCAAGGTCCAAGGAACTAATCGTTGAGGGTTCCAAAATCTTTGCCACTTCAAAAGAAGTAGAAAAGTCGTATAAATACGTGGTTTATGGTGTTGACACCAGTATACCAATAGAGGAATTTACAGCTGAACTAATCGATTCTTCAGGTCACCCCATCCAACCAACAACAGCCACAAGACTCAGCTTGAAAAATGATGGCAATCCTATACCCAGTTGCTCAGTGCTCATTGTATGCAAAAAAAAGAGTTGCAAAGAGAAGTTTTTTTGTATGGTAGGCTATGGCCCTTTGCCATAAGTCCTATAAACCAAAGCCCAACAATGCACAATTTGCCTAGCTCATGGTCATAGCAAAAATAATTGTAAACAGTCACTCAAATCAAGTCAAAAATGTGGTAAACCTAGCCACATTACAGAAAATTGCACCGAGAACGACGTCTACTGTAAAAATTGTAATAATAAGGGGCACACGGCACCTGAGAAGCAACTTTGTCCAGCCTATCACAAGAAAGCCAAGATCCTCTGAACCTCTGTGAGATTGAACTTGCCCTACTCTGTTGTAGCTGCTACAATCCCTACACAACCAACTCCAAGTCGACCCTTAAATAGCCAAACTGAAATTTTAAAGGATCAGTGAAAACAGGTCCCAACCACAATAGATAGAGGTTGCTCATTTACCCAATGTTCCACTCAATTTCCTCTACTTAACGCCAATTCGCAGCCTTCCTCTTCCCAACTTCCAGTTTTATCACATACACAAGTTATTTGTAATTATAGTCAAGAATGGCAAAGGTTAGCCACATACCTTGCAGTTCCCCATCTTATTGAGGTTGGCTGTGAGCCAGTTGAACTAAAAAATATCCTTAGTTCAACATTTCCTACAATCCCAACTGTTACCAAGTCCCCCAGAAATTTGAAAGAATCACCAGCACCTGAAATGATGGTAGAAGCCCCAAGCCATAGCAAAATAAAAAAAGCCAACCAACACAGAAACTGATGACCCCTCACAAAGTCTCTTTGGGCAAGGATGATGTTCAAAGCAAAACCCAAGCAAGAAGATACCCAACAAGAACGTCTGACAACTAATTAGTGTGTGACTTTCGTTTTAAACTAATTTATCCCATTCTAATAACATTGCTTTTAATTATTCCGATATAGAAAGTAACCAGCATGCCAACCCTATAAGCAGCCCCGATGGTACCTTAACTCATGCTAATTGTAAATACCTTGATATTCTTGATTTTGCTACCAATGTGAAGCCTAAACTAGTCAATAATAACTCCTTTAATGTTCTTTGTTTCACAGTCAGAAGCATCCAGGATAAGTGTCAATTTAAAGATTTAAATTCATTTAATGATGTTTTCCCTTTTGACGTAATAGGATTAACAGAGACATGGCTTTCCAATAATGATGACACTAGTGATTTTTTACTCCCTGGTTACCAAATAATCCATATGCCCAAAAGAGATTTAACATAGTTATTGGCCAAAATTCCTATATACTCTCCTTGTTTTATAAACCTCCTCCATTTCTGACCTCATGTTTTTGTAATCTGTTTGATGATTTATCTAATTTTATTAATCTATCCCATAAAAAGGCAATAGTTCTTGGGGACTTTAATTGTAACCTACTCAATGTTGGTAAAAATATTGAATCTGACACTTTTTTTGAATCAGTGACTGCAAGTGGTCTTCTGCCCACAATTTTTTTTCCCCAGTAGAGTTGATCCTGTGAGATCAACTTCAACTTTTTTGTATCTACATCCCTGGGAAATGACCTGTCCTCAAATATAATATTTTCGGATCTGTCAGACCACTTTACTATTTACTTGTCACTACCTTCACAACCACTAACTCTACACTCTAGAATTAATATCCCAATACCTACTAGAAATAACAGCTCTGCAAATATGACCCATTTTATTGATTGCCTATGAACCACTGACTGGTCCAATGTTTTAAATTGTCATGAGGTAAATTCTGCCACAAATGGTTTTGTGCAGTGGCTAAGTGAGATTATCCATTCAACTTTTCCTATTTGCAAACCTAACCAGAAAACTATCACTATACACTCCTGGATGTCACATAGCCTCATTGTCTCCTCATATCATAAAAACAAATTATATAAGCTAGCCTGGAAGACCAGTAGTGATATTGACCTATCAAATGATAAAAACTTATAGACTAAACTCATCCATGAAGCAAAGAAAAATTATTATTATACAAAAATTCTCAATTGCAAAGGAGCCCTGAAAAAGATTTGGTCCACCATTAATGATATACTCTCAAAAAATAGAAAATCAAAGTCTATACCTGTTCACCTTAAAGACACAAATGGCAGTTTAATTGACCCTTTACATGCACCTGATGCATTTAATAATTATTTTTCTAATGTTCCTCATACTGGCTCCTACTCCACCTTACAGGCTGTAATCCCTTGCTTCAATTCTACATCCATGTTTTTCTGCCCAACTGATAACAATGAGGTACTTCAAATCATCAGTTCTCTTCCTATAAGTTTTACACCTGACTGTCTTGGATTAAGTAATACGCTCCTGAAGACCATATCTTTTGTTTATGAGCCCATCAAGCACATTGCCAACCTATCTTTAACCCATGGAGCTTTCCCTGATTTACTAAAGTCAGCCATTGTTATTCCAGTTCTTAAAAAGGGTAATCCAACTGATATAGGTAATTATTGTCCAATCTCAATTCTTCCTGTTAAATCCAAAGTGCTCAAGAGAATTATCTTCAGACGTCTGTCTCCCTTTTTGTTTGGCAGTCAGCACTCTTATTTCTCCTATATATGAATGATCTTGTTATGGACCTGGGCCCTTCAGTGTATCCTCTACTATTTGCTGATGACAGCAACTTCTTCATCACTGACACGAATTTACCATCAGCAATAACCTCTGCCCACGTCCTTCTGAGCAGAGTCAAGGCATAGTGCCTTACAAATAACATGACCATTAATAGCCAAAAAAGTGAAGTAGTATTATTCAGAACCCCCTACAACAAACACCTAATCCAACCTGCTCTTTGTCTCAAGTACTCCTCCAACATCCTCCCACAAGTGAAGGTTGCCAAGTTTCTTGGTGTATTTATTGAGTCATGCTTGTAATTCTCTAATCATATTTCTTAAATCACAGCAATAATTTTGAGACAAGTATCTATGATTAACTATGTGAATTATTTTCTTCCTCCTGACATCCTAGTTACCCTCTATTATTCCTTTATTTTTCCTTACTGTTTTTTTTATTGCAGATCAGTTTGGGGAAATACAAACTGGTCCTTCACTAAAAAACTCAAATTTTCCCAAAACTGTGCCATTAAAGCAGTTTTTCAGCTTCCCCATCTATATCCAACCTGTGATTTGTACAGATTTTGGTATAGCTTCCCTAGATCAAATCATACAAAAACTAAACTTATTGCTTGCTTACTCTGCTTTCCACAATAATCTTCTTCCTCAACTACTAACCTATCATAATATTAATAATTCAGAAGCCCACTGTCTCTATTCATCCAATAGAGTGTTTATAATCCCAAAGTGTGTTTCTAATGCTGTCCAGCAATCTTCCATTTACAAATTTATTATTCAATGGAACAAAATACCCTCCAGTGTTGAGCTAGCCACAAGTTTCTGCATGGTGTACAACAATGTAACAAAACTTGATAATATAATTTAATCTCAACTTTTAACCAATTTTCTTTAATTACCCATGTTTTATTCTTCTATCTTTTTTTCTGTGTCACTATAATTTGTTTTTTAGTTTTGGTCCTTAACAAGTTCTCTTCTAGGATCTTATTGTTATTGATGTTTGTGTTATGTTTTTATTTGAATAAATTGAAATTGAATTGAAGTTTTTTCAACCCTAGAGCATTGATACTGAGCTATTAATGTATTTCCCAATTAGGCTACTTTCATCTAATCACATTTTATAATCTAGCTCTTATATTAAACTGTCTGTCATCTAGGTCTGGAATTTATCTCTATGTATGATTGAGTGCATAATTAACAAAAAACCTATGTCAAAAAGTGGATGTTAATGGAAAGAAACATGAAAATCTGGTTAATAGAAACATCTTGCTTGTTATAAAAGATCTAAAGACAAACTGGCCAGCCATGACAAAAACAAAGACATGAATGAAAAGATGGCAAATGGGTCTATGGCCAGTAAATGAAAACCAATAGAACAAAATAAGAAAAACAAATGAATATTTTAGCTGTATACAACAAGGTGTCTTCAGCATAAAAAAAACAACAACAAAAAAACTAGAAACTAAAACATATAATTAAAGATATATGTAAAACTAAAATAGATTAATATAAAATTTATAGGCTAATATAGAATTACTTACATTTACAATTGGCAGCCACCTTCATGATACCAGAAAAGTAACTGTATTAAAAATTTATAATATTAAAAGAACTAGAATACATTATTGCGACATAATTTTATGAAAAGCTTTTGCTGCTGAAAGTCGTTTAGCTTTGTTACTTGACCTAATCCCTTGGACATTTTGCAAGACTTCATTTTTGAATATGGGTTCATTTTTTAACTAATATTGTAAATAGGATCAATATTCATATTCCCAGTTTCCTTATTAATTGATGAACCTGCAAAAACATTTTTTTTTATTTATTTCTAATGCTTCCCCAGCCCATCAAGTGAAACCTTATCATTGAAAATAGCTGTTGCTTCCATGGGCACCCATAAGCTGAACTCCAGGGGGGGGGTAAACCTTGTCTAATTGGCACTTTTAATGCTATATAATTGAAATCTCAGAACAAAAATATAAAAATAAAGCAGCATTATTCAGCAAGGGCAGGGGGGTGGACACCCACCCTGCCCCCTCTTATGGGTGCCCCTGGTTGCTTCCATGAACTAACATAATTCAGACCCTTTTGTGCATTATTTACCATTTGTCTGATTATTTACCATAATCAGAATGGAAAAGAATTTCTAAAGAGATGCACTTTGATAACAAAGAAGCTGCATGCAGCTCATAGACTGTAGATTGCCAACCATCAAGTTAAGTAAATAAAACTTTTAGGAATGTTTGCTGACACAAAACTATGTTTTGAGAAGGTTTTTTGAAGTATTTATCTCTGCCCTCTCCCTTTAAAGGGCAGTGACCTTAGATGAACAGTAAATTTTCAGATTAATTCACTAATTCAAGGGCTAAGAAAGACCTTTAGGATTAGACTTTCATCAATCTAGATATAACATTCACTTACATTGGAAATGAGCTCCCCCTCCCCTCTTAATGTGCAAATATACAGGTTGAGTTGCACTAAATTTTCAACAGGTCATCCTTTTCTTCAAATTGATTTAAAAATTTGTGAAAATAAGGGAGAAATCATTGCATAATATAATTCAGGGTATATATTTTTGCATTAGGGGGGGGGGCTAAATTCCTTTTGGACATAGACCTAAACAAATGTTATTTGGATTCAGTATGAAATTCTGATGCTAAATATAAATATATATTTTTTATCTACTTCATGAATTGGTTAGGTAAATTCTACTTTAGCTACTTTTGGCTATCTTGGAAAGAGGTTTGATTAGGGAAAAGAAACTTTCAGGGATGGGTCTACAGGCTAAAGTATGTCCCAGGAAGGTATTTTGAAGTACCTACCTCTACTCCTTCTCTCTCTAGAGGGTCCTGACCTTTAAAATCTGTGTGTTACAAAAGTGAAACCTTGTAAAATAGATCTTCTGCTTAAATGAAGTACAAAAAAAGGTCAATATCTACCAAATCATATTATTGAGTTAGGAATATATTGAATACACTATTTGATGCCTTTTTTTATGCTGATTGCAAATATAATAAGTATTTCTATCGGAAATGAATTTCAGCCCCCCCCCCCCTACATATGCCAATTCAGGGTTAGGTTAGGTTAGGTATAGCCTATATAGGGAGGGGCGGGCTGAAATTCATTTCCGGGAAATAGAAATACTTATTATATTCGTAATCAGCATAAAAAAAGGCATCGAATGGTGTATTCACTTTATTTGAAACTCAATAATATGATTTGGTATATATTGACCTAAAAAAAATGTTTTCAGTTTCACAACTTTGCTCAATCCTGATTAATAAGGTTTTAAGGATATGCAAATACATTTCTTAAATTTAGAAAAAAAAACATTTATATGGCTTAAAATTCTACTCAAATAATAGGAATTGTATTTTCAGAACTAAAATCAGAGAAAAGGAAACTGATAACTGAAAAATAAAGTAAAATGTTGTTTTGTCAAAATTTCAATAGATATAAACCTATCATGTAGGCAAATTTCAGGACCCTCTAGAAAGAGAAGGAGTGGAGGTAGGTACTTCAAAATACCTTCCCAGAACATACTTTAGCCTGTAGGGCCACCCCTGAATGTTTCATTTTCCAAACCTAACCCCTTTCCAAGATAGCCATAAGTAGACTTTTACTGTTGGTTAATCTGGAAATTTACCTGATGAACTTTTATGTTATAAAAATATAACTTTTGGAAATAGCATAAACCAGGCCTACAAGTCCACATGGTCAAAGTGAGAAAGCTTGTCTGGAAAGTAATTGTTCTACCCTGATACTGTCAAATTATCCATCTTTGCAAGTCAAGACCACGTTTTACCTACAGATGTAGAGCTTTAGCCAGTTGAATTTAATTGTAAACCTGACTTAGAAAGGTCCCACAATGATATTTTTGCTTCTTTCTATCTTGTCAAGACGGTGAAAAATAACGACATCATATTGATGACAAAACACAGATGTTAAGATGACCTCCGCCGTTGAGCAACACGGTGTTGTTCGTGAGCTGAAAGACGTGTCGCAGGCAGACCAATGGTCAGCAAGGAGGCCACTGTCTGACTATCTGAATTGTACTTCCAGTCTGAAAGCCGGAACTGCAATCAATGTTTAGGTGTAAATCATCCAATATTTCCCCCGTTTATCCCTCAGCTTTCTCCAGGTGCCCATTTAGATCTGGGTCGACTCTTGGCTGAGCTTACAGGGTCAAACTGCTGACCCCCGTTCCAAATCAAATCACCAGTGACACCAGGAGTCGTACCCCCGTCCTTAAAGGAAATGATTTCATGCCCACCACGCTAACCACTAGGCTAGGACTACTCGGTCCTAGCCGAGTGGTCTTCATTCCTAGTCTTCATTCGCTTTCCAGGTCAATCCTATTCTTGTCTTCTCGTGAACAACAGTTCGTGAGCTTTCCAGCTCACGAACAACACCGTGTTGCTCAACGGCGGAGATCGTCTTAACATCTGGGTTTTGTCATCAATGATGTCGCTATTATTCACCTTCTTGACAAGATAGAAAGAAGCAAAAATATAATTGTGGGACCTTTCCAAGTCAGGGCTACAATTAAATTCAACTGGTTAAGGCTCTACGTTTGTAGGTAAAACGTGGTTTTGACTTGCAAAGATTGATAGTTCGACAGAGTGTATCAGGGTAGAACAATTACTTTCCAGACAAGCTTTCTCACTTTGGCCTTGTGGATTTGTAAGCCTAGTGTATGCTATTTCCAAAAGTCATATTTTTATAACATAAAAGTTCATCAGGTAAATTTCCAGATTAACCGACTAATGTAGTAGATGAAAAATACATATTTATATTTAGAATCAGAATTTCATCCTAAATCCAAATATAACATTTGTTTAGGTCTATGTCCTTCGTAACAGGCCATGTCTTAACAACAAAAAGTGCAATCACAAAAAAAAGTAAAAAGTGAAACAGGCTTAGAACAACCGCTACTCAGAATGTTCGCGAGTTATGATTAAAAAAGCAAGCTATTTGAACACTGACAAAGCTGCAGCTGTCATAGTCAATTTCTCTCAATAACTAGTGTTAACAATTAGTCTCAATCATGCTTTTACTAGGTTTTCAAAATTATCAATTACTTCTTGAAGTCGTTAGCTACAAAATAAAGAAAAATTCAAAATTAAAAGCTTTTTTTAAAGTCATATACGTAAGAATTATACGTAAAATACGTATATTATACGTAAATATACGTAAAAAATTAAGTAGAATAGTTGACTTTAAGTTGGAAGACGTATCGGGGAAGAATTTTGCTGTTTTTAACCTCTCCTAAATTTTAAAGTATATGAATTTCAAGTGTGAACCAGCTTCGGGCCAAACAAATATGATAAGTGCTAGATGGCATTAGTTAATTTTTTTGACACTAGCATCGCCTCTTATTGTTTTCTATAGTCTAAGGTTTGTATCAGGAATAGTTGTAGTTTTGACTATTGAGAAAGCCGCAAGCTTTATGCTTAAGATATTATAAGAGATAAAATTCATATACAAACAACAAAAGTACGAAGAACAAAAGGGAAATCTTTTTGTAAGACAGTGGAGATAATTTGAATGAATATTCATATAGTTTTCACAAGAGTCTAAAAATCTACTAAGACAGGCTTAAATAAAGATCTTAACATGGGGTCTATCGTACGCAAAACCAGCATGTATAGTATTTTAACTCTAAAACCAATTACTGTCGGAAATCGCGTTTTACAAGTTATGGCTCCTGATTTTTTACTTTTCCTCTCTTTGTTTTGCTATTTTCTCTGCAGAGCATCATTTCAGAATTTTTTCCAATATTAAATTTGGGGATGAACTCATTCGAAAGCAAATAATGAGCTTTACAAACCATGACAAAAGTCGGAGTGTCGCAAATGAGAGAAGTATAGTGTTAAAAAGCATTTATCTAGACATGCTAGATAATATACCTATCTTCGATTACATTAAATCACATTTGCCAATAAAAGAATGAGGTAGAGACTTCCTGTATGCACATCACTGGTGACGTACCTTCATCACGTTTCATTTGTATCTTATTTCAAATTCCATTCAGCTTCTTACAGTCCTTGTTAAATACATGCCTTGAATGAGTCGGGGGTTTTTGACTTAATAGTCACCTTAGAGAGACTCTTCAAGATTGAGACATCCTGAAAACAAAAGACGTTTTGTTATTTCTTGCACAAACACTATGGAAGATTCGGCTTTATGCTGTGGCTTCTTGTGTGGCTGACCATATAGTGGGTAAAGATAAAAGTCATATCACTAAAATTTATTACTTTTCCGTTTTACAAGTTATGGCTCTTGATTTTTTACTTTTCCTCTCTTTGTTTTGCTATTTTTCTCTGCAGAGCCTCATTTCAGAATTTTTTCCAATATTAAATTTGGGGATGAACTCATTCGAAAGCAAATAATGAGCTTTACAAACCATGACAAAAGTCGGACTGTCGCAAATGAGAGAAGTATATTTGCCTGTGGAACATACTGCATGCATATTTTTCTGATTCTTGAACTAATTGCGTGCTGATTTTTTTTTGTTCGTGAAACTTGTTGCTTGTTGCTTTTTCTTCTCTTCGCGAAACTTGTACACTGATTTTTTTCCTCGTGTAACTGATTTTGTTCAAGGAACTTGTTGCGTGCTGATTGTCGTTCATGGAACTTGTTGCATGATGGTTTTTTTTTCATGAAAATTGTTGCATGTTTATTTTCTCTTCATGAAACTTGCACATTGATTTTTTTTCTTCTCTTGAAGCCAATTTTGAACTTGCCCCTGCTGATTTATGTTTGTGGAACTTGTTGAGTGCTGAATTTTCTTCGTGGAACTTGTTGCATGCCGAATTTTTCTTCGTGGAACTTTTTGCATGCTGAATTTTTTTCTTCGTGAAACTTAAACAATGATTTTCTCCCCGTTAAACTGATTTTGTTCGTGGAACTTGTTGCGTGCGGAATTTTTATTCCTGAAACTTGTTTGATATTTATTTTTTACCTTCGTGACACAAGTACAGTGACTTTTTTTCACCAGGTGCAACTAATTTTGTTCATGGAATCTTCTCCATGCATATTTCTTTGTTCGTGGTCCATGTTCAATATTAATTTTTCTCTTCGTGAAACTTCTACAGTGATTTTTCTCATTGAGAAAGCTGGTTTTGTTCATGGAACTTGTTGCACGCTGATTTATGTTCGTGGAACTTGTTGAGTGATGATCTTTTGTTCGTGAAACGTGTTGCAGTGTGATTTTGTTTTTTCTCTTCTCGAAACTTGTACATTAATTTTTTAATTCCTGATACTGATTTTGAGTGTGGACATTTTTACATGCTGACTGTTTTTTTTTGTTTGTGGAACTTTTTCCTTGCTGTTTTTTTATTTGTGAAACTTGTTTCAGGTTGATTTTTTTTCTTAATGAAAGTTGTACATTGATTTTTTTTCTCCTCATGATACCAATTTTGTTCATGGTACATACTGCATGCATATTTTTTTATCGTGGATTTTTTTGTGTGCTGACTGTTTTTTTTTTTTCGTTAAACTTGTTACATGTTGATTTTTTTCTCTTCGCGAAACTCGTACACTGATTTTTCTCCGCGTGAAACTGGTTTTGTTCAAGGAACTTGTTGCGTGCTGATTGTTGTTCATAGAACTTGTTGCATAATGGTTTTTTGTTCATGAAACTTGATTTTCTTTCCACATAGTGAAACTGATTTTGTTCATGGAACTTATTGCATGAATATTCTATGCTCGTGTTTCATGTTACATGTTGACTTTCCTCTTCGTAAAACATCTACAATGATTTTTCTCATTGAGAAAACTGGTTTTGTTCATGGAAATTGTTGCGTGCTTATTTTTTTTTGTGGAACTTGTTGAGGGATGATTTTTTCTGGTTTGTAAAACTTGTTGCAGCCTGTCTTTTATTCTCTTCGCGAATCTTGTACATTGATTTTTTTACCTCGTGAAACTGATTTTGTTAATGGAACTTGTTGCGTGCTGATTGTTTTTTTTTAGTTCTTGGAACTTGTTGCATGCTGTTTTTTATTCGTAAAACTTGATGCATGTTGATTTTTTCTCTTCGTGAAACATGTGCATTGATTTTGTTTCTCCTCCTAAAACTAATTTTGTCCAGGGAGCATACTGCATGCATATTTTTCTGATTCTGGAACTTGTTGCGTGCTGATTTTTTTTTTTGTTCGTGAAACTTGTTGCCTGTTGCTTTTTTGTCTTCGCGAAATTTGTACACTGATTTTTCTCGTCGTGGAACTGATTTTGTTCAAGGAACCTGTTGCATGATGGTTTTCTGTTCATGAAACTTGTTACATTTTGATTTTTCTCTTCGTGAAACTTGCACTTTGATTTTTTTCTTCTTCTCTTGAAGCCAATTTTGTTCATGGAACTTGACCATGCTGATTTATGCCTGTGGAACTTGTTGAGGGCTGATTTTTCTTCGTGAAACTTGTTGCATGCTGATTTTTTTTTCTTCGCGAAACTTAAACAATGATTTTCTCCCCGTTAAACTGATTTTGTTCGTGGAACTAGTTGCGTGCTGATTTTTTTATTTCTGAAACTTGTTGCATCTTTTTTTTCTCTTCGTGAAACAAGTACATTGATTTTTTTCGACCCAGTGAAACTGATTCTATTCATGGAACTTATTGCATATGTATCTCTTTTTTCGCGATCCTTATTAAATGTCAATTTTCCTCATCGTGTAACTTCAATAATAACTTTACTCCTTGAGAAAACTGGTTTTGTTCATGGAACTTGTTGCACGCTTATTAATATTATTGGATCTTGTTGAGTGTGATCTTTTGTTCGGGAAACGTGTTGCAGTGTGATTTTGTTTATTCTCTTTTCGAAACTTGTACATGGATTTTTCTCTTCGTGAAACTGATTTTATTAATGGAAGTTATTGCTTGCGTATTGTTTTTGGTTCGTGGAATTTGTTGCTTGCTGTTTTATTATTCGTGAAACTTGTTGCAGGTTGATTATTTCTCTTCGTGAAACATGTTAATTGATTTTTTTTTCTCCTCCTGAAACCAATTTTGTTCATGGAACATACTACATGCATATTTTTTTAATCGTGGATTTTTTTTTGTGTGCTGACTGTTTTTTTTTTGTTCGTGAAACTTGATGATGTTGATTTTTTTTTCTCTTTGCGAAATTCGTACACTGATTTTTATACTCGTGAAAATGATTTTTTTCAATGAACTTATAGCGTGCTGATTTTTTTTTCGTTCGTGAAACTTGTTGCATGTTGCTTTTTTTCTCTTCGCGAAATTTGTACACTGATTTTTCTCCTCGTGAAACTGATTTTGTTCAAGGAACTTGTTGCATGAGGGTTTTCTGTTCGTGAAACTTGTTGCATGTTGATTTTTCTCTTCGTGGAACTTGCTCATTTATTTTTTTTTCTTCTTCTTCTCTTGAAGCCAATTTTGTTCATGGAACTTGACCGTGCTGATTTATGCCTGTGGAACTTGCTGAGTGCTGATTTTTCTTCGTGAAACTTGTTGCATGCTGATCTTTTATTCCTTAAACTTGTTGCATGTTTATTTTTTCTCTTCGTGAAACAAGTACATTGATTTTTTTTCTACCTAGTGAAACTAACTTTGTTCATGGAGCTTATTGCATGCATATTTCATTGTTCGTGATCCATGTTAAATGTTGATTTTTCTCTTCATGAATCTTCTACAATGATTTTTTGCTTGCGGTTTTTTTGTTCGTGAAACTTGTTGCATGTTGATTTTTTTTTCCTCTTTGCGAAACTGATACACTGATTTTTCTCCTCGCGAATATGTTTGTGTTCAATGAGCTTTTCTTGTCCTGATTTTTTTTTTCATTCGTCAGATTTTTTGCTCGTTGCTTTTTTTTCTCTTCACAGTCTTTGTGATCTGATTTTTATCCTTTTGAAACGGTTTCGGTTTAAAGAAATTATTTCATGATGGTTTTCTGTTCGTGAAACTTGTTGCATGTTGATATTTCTCTTCGTGGAGATTGCTAATTCATTTCTTATTTCTTCTCTTTAAGACAATTTTGTTCATGGAACGTGACCGCGCTGATTTATGCCTGTGGAACTTGTTGAGTGCTGATTTTCCTTTGTGAAACTTGTTGCATGCTGATTTTTTCTCTTCGCAAAACTTAAACAATGATTTTTCTCCCAGTTAAACTGATTTTGTTCGCGGAAGTTGTTGCGTGCTGATGTTTTATTCCTGAAACTTGTTGCATGTTTATTTTTTCTCTTCGTGAAACAAGTACATTGATTTTTTTTCTACCTAGTGAAACTAACTTTGTTCATGGAGCTTATTGCATGCATATTTGATTGTTTGTGATCCATGTTAAATGTTGATTTTTATCTTCATGAAACTTCTATAATGATTTTTCTTATTGAAAAAACCAGTTTTGTTCATGGAACTTGTTGCACGCTGATTTATGATCGTGAAACTTGTTGAGTGATGATCTTTTGTTCGTGAAACGTGTTGCAGTGTGATTTTGTTTATTCTCTTCTCGAAACTTGTACATTGATTTTTCTCTTCGTGAAACTGATTTAATTAATGGAAGTTGTTGCGTGCTGATTGTTTTTTTTGTTCGGGGAACTTGTTGCTTGCTGTTTTTTTTATTCGTGAAACTTGTTGCAGGTTGATTTTTTCTCTTTGTGAAACATGTACATTGATTTTTTTCTCCGCCTGAAACTAATTTTGTTCATGGAACATACTGCATGCATATTTTTTTGATCGTGGATATTTTTTGTGTGCTCACTGTTTTTTTTAGTTCGTGAAACTTGTTACATGTTGATTTTTTTTTCTCTTTGCGAACCTTGTACACTGATTTTTCTCCTCTTGAAACTGATTTTGTTCAAGGAACTTGTTGCGTGCTGATTTTGCTAATGGAACTTGTTGCATATTTTTTTTGGTTCGTGTAACTTGTTGCATGTTGACTTTTCTCATTGAGAAACTTGCACATTGATTTCTCTCCTCTTGAAGCGGATTTTCTCCATGGAACTTGTTGCGTGCTGATTTTTTTGTATGTGTAACTTGTTGCATGCTGGTTTTTCTTCACGAACCTTGTTACATGTTGATTTTAATCTTTTTGAAACCTATACAATGATTTTTATTCAAATGAAACTGGATATGTTCATGGGACTTGTTACATGTTAATTTTTTTTATTCGTTAAACTTATTGCATGTTGTTTTTTTTCTTGAATTTTTTAAATTGATTTTTTTATTTTTTCCTCGTGAAAACAATTTGTAGATGGAACATGTTGAGTGCTGATTTTTAGTCATGTAAAAATAAAAGTTGAAAAAAACTGTCAAAAAAAACTCTCTAAAAAAAATGGTCACTACAAGTATTGTTTTTCTATTATTAAAAGTCACGACTAACATTTCTATATGATTCTCATTTTGAATTTGGAAAATATTAAATGTGATTTTTTTTATGTAGTAAGTATGTTACATGTCATTCCAAAAGATGTAAAAAAAAAGTTGAAAAAATATATCATGTTAAAAAAAGTGGGGGGCCTGTGGGGGGGGGTGTGGGATGGAGGGGTGGGGGGTTAGCAGGGGGTTGGGGAGGGGGTTAGGGTTAGGGGCAGGATTTGGGGGGGGGGCAAAAAGTTGGGGGAGGGGGTCCTCGGGGTTGGGGTAGGGGACCTTACAACACTGTTCAAATGGTAGTTTTGTATTATACCGAACACAGTTGAGAATCGCCAAAATAAAAAAATATGTATCTCTGAATAGGAGTTAGCATTCCCTCGGATGGTTTACCATTTTCAATTCTGTCAACGCCTATAATCATACCATAATGAAGAATCATGTTTAACATTAGATGTGTGAACGGCCATGACTCTATCAGAAAATATGATATTTAACACCAAAACCATGGTTTCGTGAACAGCAAGAATTTTCATGGTAGGCTGATTCTAATTACAACATAAAAAAAACAACCAAAGATATGAATGTTTAACGCATGGTGATTTCTATCTGTCTGATATCTTAGATTAACACAGAAAGGGAGTACTGTCTGCTTTTATGGCGGGGGGACTGTCGGCTACCTTTAATTGACCTATTACTACTTATGTCTGGATGATCTTAGGCTAAATTCCTTGTTTTTTTCCCTTTTCGAGTCAATGCTAATAATCAACTGTTGCCAAGGAAAACGTAGAAAAAACAATGCAAATCAACAAAACCAATAAAACTAATGTATAGCCTATGGTCATGCAGTGGGACTAAAGGGGAAGAGGTCTTTTGCCTCGCCCTGATTTTTTAAAAAACACTCTTTTTTGATACTTTTATAGGAAAAATCGAAACAATTTTATTGCCCCCTTACATTTTTCTGATTAATTCTCGCCCCCCCCCTCAAGTTTGGCTGAATTCGTAAAACCCGGGTCGTTTCCTGACCTTAGCAGTGAGAACAGTGGGATTCAATTGAACTGGAAGCAGCAAAGGGTAAGCTCCCATTTTTTCAGCAATGAGCAAACTATTTTAGTTTGGGAGGATCATGTGATATTGGTCCCTTGCTTCAATCGCAAATGCAGAAAATAATTATTTATGTGACTCCCCATTTCATACTGCGAACCCGTCCCAAAACATACATCCAGACAAAACAAAATAAAGCCAACTCAGACCGTCTATACACTTAATACTTACGATAATACAAGTATTGCGTAATTCAGCAAATGTGTATATCAATGGATCATTGTGTGGGGGAGGAGTGTGTCTTGAAATGAAACTTTTGGTTCCAAAAAATTTCAAACTTAATTTTTACGTTTTCCATGGGATGTCCCTTAAATGGATTTTCTGAAGGGCGAAGAGCCCTAGCCTCATTTTTTTCTGTTGACAAAGTGACTGGTATAGGGTAGTAGTTTCCTTATTGTTGTGAAAAGTTTTTATGATGAAATATGCTCCTCCTCCAGTGCGTTTTGATTTGTCATCTTCAATTGTCATGTTCGCTTCTTTATTTTTTTATATTATATTTTGTCCCATCTTATGCCCCGTCCCTGCCGTTTTTGTTTAAAGGTTTTCAATTAAATAAAACAAACAAACGACTTAAATCACTTATTTAACTCAAAAACAGATTAGATCTTAAGTTTACTATATGATATCATTAAAGGTAAGAAAAATTAAAGCAGATAAGTAAAGTAAATGAAACGTTTCGATAAGGATAAGAAAAAAACTTGTTGTTGATTATTAAAAATCAAAGAGATTAGGTCTAATGTTTACTATCTGACATGATTAAAGTACCAAGAAGGGTTAAAGAGAAATTTGATTATTAAACCAAATTCAGGGAGGATACTAGGTTTAAATCCCTCCCCCCTCCCAAAACAGACTCTCTGACTCGTGAATTGGTCATAAAAATGTCCTCAAAATGACTACTATTATTTAAGTTAAAAACATTTTTCCGACACATAAATATGTTTTTAAATGCATATAAATACCCCTTACAGCCCCTTATCCCAAAAAAATCCTTTTTGTATTTCCTGTTTCCTCCGCCCTCGAACAAAAATAATGGATACGGCCTTCACAATCACTTTAAAATTTGAAAAAATCAAGATTTTATTATTTAAAAAAACAAAAAAGAGCAAATACAGTTATGCAGTTTTTGAAAGCATCGAGAGTCAAATTAAAAAAATTAATTAAAAAGCATTAAAAAGAGACAACAAATTAAAAAGGATTGATTGGATTCAATGAAACGATTCAATGAAAAAGGATCTTCAGCTCCATTGCAGTTTCTTTGTTTCTTCAATTTTATCTTTTCTTCATTCTCCATTGCAGTTTCTTCAGTTTCCAGACCTTTCAATTACGCTGAACAAAATGGCTATCTCGAAATTTTGATTGGATGTGTTTGGGTATAAGAATTCAATAGAACATGGGCAAACAATTAACAGAAAATAAGATGGTAAAATATGACACCAAAGAGCTTAACAAGGTATAGGTTTCCTTTAATTGCGCAGTGTTCAAAAGATTATTAAAAATTGAATTTTTAAAGACGAAACGTGTTCTCAATTCTAACTAATTAGTTTTACTTATGTATTTTAACGGTCAACTTGGCAATGTGATATTGCTCTAATACCTTCTTAATTTTGAAACAAACAAAAGAATACTTAAAAAAATCACCTTTTTTCAGGTATAAATAAACATAGAACATGCTAAGGGAGGAAATTTCTTCCCTGGAGTTATAGTATCAAACTAGTGGCCGAAGAATATTGGGAAAGGGCTCATTTAAACGAAAATCCCAGTTTATAGCGCTCTATAATTTAAAATCAGCATACAAATCCTATTCTTCTGATGAATCTATTGATACTAAAATTCCGTTTTTTAGAGTTTCTGTTAATATTGAGACGAGTCGTTCTTACTATACAGTTCGTTACAGCAAACTGTTCGAAAATTTTAAACTAACTTACGCATTGCTCTTTTTTAGAAACCCAGATTACAAACAGGTTGGCTTTTTTCCAAGTTGGAATTGTAAGACACGATCCTCAGTATGGCACTGTACCCCAGATAAGCAACATTTCAAAAGATGCAACATTTCAAAAGATGCTTGTGTGATCTTATTTTTAGTCACTATGCGCTTTAGTTTTTTCTTTACTAGATTTAAGCTATATCCGTTGAAACTTACATAGTCCCCATTTGTAATGAGCTATATCAATCCATTATGTATGTCTTATATTATCTTGTCGAAATATAAGCGCATATAAATATAATATTCACTTATTACTTCATATATGGTTACTACCTATGATTATTACGTCATTCATCAAGATTGGCCAAGAAAGTACAGTTTTTAGTGGAAAAATTATTTCAATTTAAAATAAAAAAAATTGTAATTACAAATGGGACTAAATTTAGTAATTTCCTTTAAAATGAGCCATTGAACAACTCTCTGCGATGTTCCAGTGCCAAGCTATATGTGGAAAAGAAAATAGAGAAAAAAAAGATGCTATTTAGGCAGAATGCTGTAGTAGCACCTTTTTTTTTATTTTCATCCCAATATATTTCCCTTGTTGTTCAAGCCACGGGAAAGTATGTTTCCTATATTAAGGCTTCGAACATAGCGGTTCTAAAGGTGTTTTTTTTTGTTTGGATCTGAGTCTATTTTAAGGAGCTATAGGTTATTATTTTTCTTAGCATTGGACGTGATCGTCTCTTACTAGGTTGCTAGCTACCGCTGCAACCCAGATAAGATATCATGAAAAGGTAGTTTGTCATTTTCTTCTAACTTCACTGTGAATTTTTTTTTTTCAAAACTATTTAAATATTTACAGAAAAGATCTAAGGAATCTAAACAGTGTTTCCAAATGCAAACTACATCATCCATGAATCTGTCCCAGAAACAAGGGGAGAGCCTAAAACTGTGTATAGCGGAGGTTTCAATAGAATCCATGAAAAGATTTGCCAACAAAGGACTGAGGGATGTCCGCACAGGTAAACTAAACACCTGCTTTTAAATTTCGCCTATAAAACCAAAGTAAAAAGAAAAATCCTTTACCAAGATAACTAATTTCATAATGACCTCAATATCAAAACTAGCCAAGGTCACATCTTGTATTAAATCAAAGTGTTTCTGTAATTTAAAATTTGATATATATTCGCACTTTAAAAAAAAAAACAATATGAATACATGGAAACAATATCAAAACTGCAGAGAATTGAATTCTCCTCCAATGTAATTTTTTTAAATGTATTAGTCAAATCAGTCAAATTTTTTAAATATGATTTTGGTGTTCCTAAGAGAGGACGCAATGCTACAGACAACCAAATTCCTAATTTCGAAAGAGGTGACGGAAAAGTTGATACAGTGGGATGGAGGGGGCTACGGTCTTTTGAATTTTGGGTAACATAGATTTTGGGTGTGGAACAACCTCTTGGACAAAATCTATTGTAAAATGGCGGGGTAATGGGTAAATTGTTTTTTAGTGAATCCAATTCCTTTCTTGTCAATGTTACATATTTATCCGTATGATCTAAATGCAGTTTGTTTTTGTAAGTGATAGTATCAGAAATAATGGCTTTCATTTGACGTCCATAATCGCTATTGTCCAGAATTACAATAGTATTGCCTTTTTCTTCTCTGGTAATAATAAGGTCTTTATCCTTTTTCAAATCAGAATATATTTTAATGTCATATTTTGTGTTGTCTTTCCCAATTTTGCTCATATTAAAAGTGTTTAGTTTCCTAAGGTTTTCTTAGTTTCCTAATGAGGTACTTCCGGTGTTTTTACGATTACCCTTTCCATAAAAACCTTATAAGTCCTTGGGACAAAACTTACAAATCTAGCAATGAGGAATGGGATGGAGAGTGTCATCCTTAAAGAAATAATTTCCAGACCTTTTAACTACGCTGAACAAAATGGTTACCTCAAAATTTTTAGTAGATGCGTTTTGAGAATTGATTGGTGTGGGGGGAATTGTTACCTTCCAATCACTTTTGAGTATTATAAAAGACGCTAACACTTTCAATTTCCAATTGAATGAGCCTTTTTCAAAGTTTCTACGACAACAAATGAATATCTCAAAATTTCTATCAGATATATTTCGAGAAAATACGAGGTGTGTGTAGGGGGAGGGGTATCCACCATCCAATAACTCTGAATATTTAAAATGGCACTAGAAATTCTGATTACCATCAAATTCAAAGTTTATAGGATCACCCTTTCTGTATAAGCCTTATATACCCCCAGGGCATAACTTACAACCCTTACCCTGAGGGGTGTGTGGGGGGGGTTGTTATCCTCAAGGACATAATATCTGGACCTTTGAATTACGTTGAAGAAAATGCCTATCTTAAAATTTTTATTGGATGTGCTTGGGGAAATATGGA
The DNA here is from genome assembly GCF_049724085.1 of Artemia sp. Qi Xiang Cuo. Lineage (NCBI taxonomy): Eukaryota > Metazoa > Arthropoda > Branchiopoda > Anostraca > Artemiidae > Artemia > Artemia sp. Qi Xiang Cuo. The sequence goes on along the minus strand of NC_142813.1, from coordinate 39,931,125 downwards.
CGTGGGAGGGGTGTTAGTTGCCCTCCAATCACTTTCGACTATTAAAAAGGGCACTAGCCACTTCAATTTCAAAAGAATGAGGCATTTTGGAAGTTTTTACAGCATCTCCTTCGATACGAAGTGCCCTGGTAAACAAAAAGAACACTAGTAATAATATATTATGCCAACATCGCTCTTTACTTAGGCAGCGCTACTGCGCTGCCTTTGATAGCGTAATCATGAGAATCAAAAGCTACGATACGAAGAAAAAAAAATATGAAATTTCTTCTGATACCTAAAAAAGATAACAAGTAAATGTCGCTTAAACTAAGACAATAAACTTCATAATCTCCGAACAAAATTTTTATTTAGGTATTTTCACTTTTTGATGTTTTACTGAGCTAATATTATAAACCTTGCCTCACCCCCCCCCCCATATCATACGTGTCAAAACAAGATTTTTACTCCTATGCTTGAAACCAGGTACGTTTGTAAGAAGATATTGACGGCCCGTAACTCTCAGCCCGAACTTTTTACAAATATTCCTTTGACAGATGATATTGTCAACAAAACTACTTATTGTTTGCATTTTCTGATGATATGTCCCAGGAATAAAATTCTACCTATGTGACACCTAAAGAGCATCGAATTTTAAAAAAAATTTTTGCTACTCAGTAAATTCATCTAATTCAAATTCCTAATAAAGACAAATGGGCCAAATTACAAATTATCAGGATAACCATGTAGATTTTTAGAAGTGTTTTTAGATTCTCCGACTTAAATTTTTCTACGTTTTTTTTTAATTTGACTAAATTTTTAATTCGAGGTAAAATTTTATCTTCTTCCTTTAAAGTTTTAGATCTTCCTTAATGTTGTTAAACTTCTTCCTTTAATGTTGTACATAAGCAAGTCGTAGTTTCCAGTTTGGCCCATTGTGTCCAAATATCAACTAAGTGTAATGGTTATCTCGAGAGCATCGTTGAACATTGCGAAAGCTTATCAGTTATATTTATTAGCTTTTCTGTTTTTAGTTCATTTCAAGCAGAGATTATTATACGAACAAATTTGAACATTTGCGAATTAGGTAAGAGCATTTATGATTATTTTTAATTTTTCTTTATTTTGTAAACAGTGGAGAAAAGAGGGTTTTTTCACTTGCTAAGTTACTGTGGTAGGTGAATACCATTCTCAGGAACGGGTACAGGGCCAAAATTGGGACATTTAAAGCAACCCTTTCCCACATCTGTTACAAAATCTATGGGTTATGAAGGTGATAGATTTTAGGTTTTGAGAACCCAAATTGTACTTTTTGTTTTAAGTTCAGCCCGTTTTCCTCTAATCTGAACTATTCAAAATGCTTTAACAATAAAATTCCTATAGAATATCAGAAAATTTTGTCTGTTGAATTTTCAGTGCTGCTTCCAGTTTCATTATATCACAACCACCCTGCCTACTTTCTCTCTTCTAATATAGGATATGTCTGGATTGTTCCTAAGCTAAATTCTTAATTTTTTCCCTTTTTGAGTCAATGGTAATTATCAACTGCTGCCAAGGAAAACGTAGAAAAAACAATGCAAATCAACAAAACCAATAAAACTAATGTATAGCCTATGGTCATGCAGTGGGACTAAAGGGGAAGAGGTCATTTGCCTCCCCTTAGGTTTTAAAAAGCACTCTTTTTTGGTATTTTCATAGGAACAATCGAAAAAACATAATTGCCCCCTTGCATTTATCTGATTAATCCCCCCTAAGTTCGAGTGAATTGGTAAAAACCGGGTCGTATCCTGACCCTAGCATTGAGAAGAGTGGGATTCAATTGGACTTGAAGCAGCAAAATATAATCTCCAATTGTTTCAGCAATGAGCAAACTATTTTAGTTTGGCAGGCTCATGTGATATTGATCCCTTGCTTCAATCGCAAATGCAGAAAATAATTATTTATATGACTCCCAATTTCATACTACGATCCCGTCCCAAAACATACATTCAGACAAAAAAAAATAAAGCCAAGTCAGACCGTCTATGCACTTAATACTTACAGTAATAAAAGTGTTGCGTTATTCAGCCAATTTTGATGTCCGTGGATCATCGTGTGGGGGAGGAGTGTGTCTTAAAGTGAAACTTTTGGTTCCAAAATTTTTCAAACTTAATTTTTACGTTTTCCATGGGATGTCCCTTAAATTGATTTGCTGAAGGGCGATTTACTCCTTAGCCTCCTTTTTTATGTGAACTAAGTGACCGATATAGGGTAGCAGTTCCCCTATTGTTGTGAAAAGCTGTTTATGATGAAATATGCTCCTCCTCCAGTGCGTTTTGGTTTGTCATGTTCGCTTCTTTATTTTTTTTATCTTATATTTTTTTTTCCATCTTTTTTTTCCGTCCCTGTCGTTTTTGTTTACAGGTTTTCAATTAGATAAAAAAAATAAACGACTTAAATCACTTATTTAACTCAAAAACAGATTAGGTCTTAAGTTTACTATATGAGATCATTAAAGGTAAAATAAAAAAAATAAAGCAAATAAGTAAAGTAAATGAAACGCTTAGATAAGGATAAGAAAAAAATACTCGTTGTTGATTATTAAACTCAAAGCGATTAGGTTTAATGTTTACTATTTGACATCATTGAAGTACCAAGAACGGTTAAAAATAAATCTAATTATTAAACCACATTCAGGGAGGATACTGGGTTTAAATCCCCCCCCCCCAAAAAAAAGATTCTCTGACTCGTGAATTGGTCATAAAAATGCCCTTAAAAGAATACTATTATTTAAGTAAAAAAAAAATTCCGACACATAAATATGTATTAAAATGCAGATAAAAACCCCTTACACCCCCTTATCCCAAAAGAAAACCTTTTTGGTAACCCTTCTTTACTCCGCCCTCGAACAAAAATAACGGATACGGCCTTCACAATCACTTGAAAATTTGAAAAAATCAAGATTTCATTATTTAAAAAAACAAAAAAGAGAAAATACAGTTATGCAGTTTTTGGTAGCATCGGGAGTCAAATTAAAAAAAAATTAATTAAAATCATTAAAAAGAGGCACCAAATTAAAAAGGATTCATTGGATTCTATGAAACGATTCAATGAAAAAGGATCTTCAGCTCCATTGCAGTTTCTTCGTTTCTTCATTTTCTTCGTTTCTTCGTTCTCCATTGCAGTTTCTTCAGTTTCCGGAACTTTTTATTACGCTGAACAAAATGGCTATCTCAAAATTTTGATTGGATGTGTTTGGGCAAAAGGATTCGAAGGAAAATTGGCGAAAAATTAACCAAATAAATGGAAACATATGACACCAAAGAGCTTAGCAAAGTATAGGTTTCCTTTAATTGTACAGTGTTCAAAAGATTATTAATGATTGAATTTTTAAAGACGAAACGCGTTCTCAAGTTTAACTAATCAGTTTTACTTATGTATTTCAACGGTCAACTTGCCATTGTGATATTGCTCTAGCAGCTTCTTGATTTTGAAACAAACAAAAGAATATTTAAAAAAAAGCGCTTTTTTCAGGTATGAATAGAAATAAGACAGGCTGAGGAAGGAAATTTCTACCCAGGAGTTATAGTATCGAACTAGTGGCCGAAGAATATTAGGACAGGGCTCATTTAAACAAAAATCTCAGTTTTTAGTGCTCTATAATTTAAAATCAGCATACAATAGCGCTGCCTAAGCGCTGCCTAAGCAAAGAACGATGTTGGCACAATGTGTTATTTATAATTATCTTTTTTTTGGGTTTTAGACCAGGGCATTTCGTATCGAGAGATTTGTCGTAGAAACTTCGAAAAGGGCTCATTTGATTGGAAATTCGAATGGATAGTACCGTTTTTAACAGTCGAAAGTGATTGGAAGTTGACTAACACCCCTTCCACGACCACCATGTCCCCAAACACAGCCAATCAAAATTTTGAGATAGCCATTTCGGTCAACGTAGTTGATTTCCAGATAAAAAGTATGTTTTTGAGGAGGACGCTCCACGAAGAGCCCTCAGGGCAGGGGTTGTAAGTTGTACCCTGGGAGCATATAAGCTTTTTTATAGAAAGCTTTGTCGTAGAAACTTCGAAAAGGGCTCATTCGATTGGAAATTCAAAGGGCTAGTGTCCTTTCTAATAGTCAAAAGTGATTGGAGGGCAACTAACCCCTTTCTCACGCCCACCTATTCCCCAATCAAATCCAATCAAAGCCATTTTGTTCAGCGTAGTTGAAAGCTTTAGAAATTAGGTCTTTGAGGATGATAACCCCCCCAGAGCCTTCAGGGTGGGGGCTGTAAGTTATGCCCTGGGGGCATATAAAGTATTTATGGAAAGTTTTGTCGTAGAAACTTCAAAAAGGGCTCATTCGATTGGAAATTGAAATGGCTAGGGCCCTTTTAATAGTCGAAAGTTATTAGAAAGTAACTAATAAACCTTCCACGTCCACCATTTCCCCAAACACATCCAGTCAAAATTTTGAGATAGCCATTTTGTTCAACGCAGTTGAAAGTTCTTGAAATTATATCTTTGAGCAGGAAACACCCCCTACAGGCTTCAGAGCAAGGGTTATAAGAGTAGAACCCTATCAGGAGGTTCCATCCCTCACCCCTGCTGCAATCTACAATTTAGTCTAACTCTGACCCCACACCATATATGGGCATAGACTCCCTAGGGGAAATGAATTTCCGAGAAATTGATTGCGTAATCGAAGGGGAAGTGAATTTCTGAGAAATTGATTTGTTGGAGTTCGTCCAGGAGAATTGTCTCCGGGCGAAGTTTATTCATGTCTGACGGATGATGTTAAAGTTGATTGATTTGTCGCGAAAGGGGAATTAATTTTTTGTTTATAGGGGGAATTATTGATCTACGAAAAGGGAATTAATTTGTTGTTTCTAAGGGGAATTATTGATTCACGAAAGGGGAATTAATTTTTTGTTTCTAAGGGGAATTATTGATTCAAGAAAGGCGAATTAATTTGTTGTTTCTAAGGGGAAGGTGAGGAAGACATATATTGATCTAGGACTCGATAGGGAAAATGGATTTCCGAGAAATTGATTGCGTAACCTAACCTAACCTCATGAGCACGTGACGGGACTCCATATATGGGCATAGAATCCCTCGAGGGGAGAGGATTTCTGAGAAATAGATGGCGTAATCGAAGGGAGAGAATTCCCGAAAAATTGATTACATAATCGGTAGAACCCTATCAGGAGCTCGTGACGGGAATCCATTTATGGGCATAGAATGACGTAATCGATTAGGACAAATGGATTTCTGAGAAATTGATTACATAATCGGTAGAACCCTATCAGGAGGTAGTGACAGGAGTCCATATATTGACATAGAATGACGTAATCAACTAGGACAAATGGGTTTCTGAGAAATTGATTACATAATCGGTAGAACCCTATCAGGAGGTCATGATGGGAGTCCATATATGGGCAAGGAATGACGTAATCGACTAGGACAGTTGGAATATTTCAGTAGTGGTTTGTCATGGTTTACCATTTCACAGTTACATTCTCTTGATTTTTAAAAGTTCATTTTCGATTTCTGCCGTTGAATTCCAAGAGTTGGAATATTTCAATAGTGTTTTGTCGTAGTTTACCTTGTCACAGTTACATTTTTTTGATTTTTCAAAGTTCATTTTGAATTTCTTTCATTGAAATGCAAGGGTTGGATTATTTCAGTAGTGGTTTGTTGTGGTTTACCATTTCACAGTTACATTCTCTTGATTTTTTAAAGTTCATTTTGGATTTCTTTTGTTGAAATGCAAGAGTTGGAATATTTCAGCAGTGTTATGTCGTGGTTTACTTTGTCACAATTACATTCTCTTGATTTTTCAAAGTTAATTTTGAATTTCTTTCATTGAAATACAAGAGTTGGAATATTTCAGTAGTTTTTTGTTGTGGTTTACTTTGTCACAGTTACATTCTCTTTATTTTTCAAAGTTCATTTTGAATTTCTTTCGTTGAAATGAAAGAGTTGGAATATTTCAGTAGTGTTTTATCGTGGTTTACCTTGTCACAGTTACATTCTCTTAATTTTTCAAAGTTCATTTTGGATTTCTTTCATTGAAATGCAAGAGTTGGAATATTTCAGTAGTGTTTTGTTATGGTTTACCTTGTCACAGTTACATTTTCTTGATTTTTCAAAGTTCATTGTGGATTTCTTTCATTGAAATTTAAGAGTTGGAATATTTCAGTAGTGTTTTGATATGGTTTACCTAGTCACAATTACATTCTCTTGATTTTTCAAAGATCATTTCGGATTTCTTTCGTTGAAATGCAAGAGTTGGAAATATTTCAGTAGTGTTTTGTTGTGGTTTACCTTTTCACTGTTACATTCTCTTGACTTTTTAATGTTCATTTTGAAAATCTTTCGTTGAAATGTAAGAGTTGGAAATATTTCAATAGTGTTTTATCGTGGTTTACCTTGTCACTGTTACATTCTCTTCATTTTTCAAAGTTCATTTTGAATTTCATTCATTGAAATGCAACAGTTGGAATATTTCAGTGGTGTTTTTTCATGGTTTACCTAGTCACAGTTACATTCTCATGATTTTTCAAAGTTCATTTTGAATTTCTTTCATTGAAAGACAAGAGTTGGAATATTTCATTAGTGTTTTGTTATTGTTTACCTAGTCACTGTTACGTTCTCTTGATTTTTCAAAGTTCATTTTGGATTTTTTTCATTAAAATGCAAGAGTTGGAATATTTCAGTAGTGTTTTGTCGTGATTTACTATGTCACAGTTCAATGCAAGAGGTGAAATATTTCAGTATTGTTTTGTTGTGCTTTACCTTCTCACAGTTACGTTCTCTCGATTTTTCAAAGTTCATTGTGGATTTCTTTCGTTGAAATGTGTTTTGTTGTGCTTTACTTTGTCACAGTTACATTCTCTTAATTTTTCAAAGTTCATTTTGAATTTCTTTCATTGAAATGCAAGAGTTGGATTATTTCAGTAGTGGTTTGTCGTGGTTTACCATTTCACAGTTACATTCTCTTGATTTTTCAAAGTTCATTTTCGATTTCTCTAGTTGAAATGCAAGAGTTGGAATATTTCAGTAGTGTTATTTCGTGGTTTACCTTGTCACAGTTACATTCTCTTAATTTTTCAAAGTTCATTTTTTATTTCTTTAGTTGTAATGCATGAACTTGAATATTTCAGTTGTGTTATATTATGGTTTAAAGTGTAACAATTACATTCTCCTAATTTTTCTAATTTCATTTAGGATTTCCTTCTTTGAGATTCGAAAGTTTGAATCTTTAAGTTGTAGTTTGTCATGTTTTACATCGTCACATATACATTCTCTTATTTTTTCACAGTTCATTTTATATTTCTTTACTTGAAATACCAGAGATGGAATATTTCAGTAGTGTTTTGTTGTGTGGTTTAACTTGTCACACTTACATTTTCTTGATCTTTCAAAGTTCCTTTTGAATTTCTTTCATTGAAATGTAAGAGTTGGAATATTAAACTAGTGTTTTGTCGTGGTTTACCTTGTCACAGTTACATTCTCTTGATTTTTCAAAGTTCATTTTGAATTTCTTTCGTTGAAATGTAAGAGTTGGAATATTTCAGTAGTGTTTTGTCGTGGTTTACCTTGTCACAGTTACATTCTCTTGATTTTTAAAAGTTCATTTTGAATTTCTTTCTTTGAACTGCAAGAGTTGGAATAGTTCAGTGGTGTTTTATTGTGGATTACCTTCTCACAGTTATATTCTCTTGATTTTTCAAAGTTCATTTTGAATTTCTTTCGTTGAAATGCAACAGTTGGAATATTTCACTAGTGCTTTGTTATGGTTTACCTTGTCATAGTTACATTCTCTTGATTTTTCAAAGTTCATTTTTGAATTTCTGTAGTTGAAATGCAAGAGTTGGAATATTTCAGTAGTGTTATGTCGTGGTTTACCATGTCACAGCTACATTCTCTTGATTTTTCAAAGTTAATTTTGAGAGTTAGATTATTTCAGTAGTGTTTTGTCGTGGTTTACCTTGTCACAGTTACATTCTCTTGATTTTTCAAAGTTCATTTTGGATTTCTTTCGTTGAAATGCAAGAGTTGGAATATTTCAGTGGTGTTTTATCATGGTTTACCTTGTCACAGTTACATTCTCTTGATTTTTCAAAGTTCATTATGAATTTCTTTCGTTGAAATGCAAGTGTTGGAATATTTCAGTAGTGTTATGTCGTGGTTTACTTTGCCACAGTTACCTCTTGATTTTTCAAAGTTCATTTTGGATTTCTTTCATTGAAATGCAAGAGTTGGAATATTTCAGTAGTGTTTTGTTGTGGTTTAAATTGTTACAGTTACATTCTCTTAATTTTTCAAAGTTCATTTTGAATTTCTCTCGTTGAAATTCAAGAGTTATAATATTTCAGTAGTGTTTTGCTGTGGTTTACCTTGTCACACTTACATTTTCTTGATTTTTCAAAGTTCATTTTAGATTTCTTTCATTAAAATGCAAGAGTTGGAATATTTCAGTAGTTTTTTGTTATGCTCTACCTTGTCACAGTTACATTCTCTTGATTTTTCAAAGTTCATTTTGGATTTCTTTCGTTGAGATGCAAGAGTTGGAATATTTCAGTAGTGTTTTGTTATGGTTTACCTTGTCACAGTTACATTCTCTTGATTTTGCAAAGTTTATTTTGGATTTCTTTCGTTGAAATGCAAGATTTGGAATATTTCAGTAGTGTTTCGTTGTGGTTTACATTGTCACACTTACATTTTCTTGATTTTTCAAAGTTCATTTGGATTTCTTTCATTGAAATGCAAGAGTTGGAATATTTCAGTAGTGTTTTGTTGTGGTTTACCTAGTCAAAGTTACATTCTCTTGATTTTTCAAAGATCATTTTTGATTTCTTTCGTTGAAATGCAAGAGTTGGAAATATTTCAGAAGTGTTTTGTTGTGGTTTACCTTGTCATTGTTACATTCTCTTGATTTTTCAAAGTACATTTTGAAAATCTCGATGAAATGTAACAGTTGGAAATATTTAAATAGTGCTTTATCGTGGTTTACCTAGTCACAGTTACATTCTCTTCGTTTTTCTAAGATCAATTTGGATTTATTTCGATGAAATGCAAGAGTTGGAATATTTCAGTAGTGTTATGTCGTGGTTTACCATGTCACAGTTATATACTCTTGATTTTTAAATGAACATTTTGGAAATCTTTCGATGAAATGTAAGAGTTGGAAATATTTCAATAGTCCTTTATCGTGGTTTACCTTGTCACTGTTACATTCTCTTGATTTTTCAAAGTTCATTTTGAATTTCATTCATTGAAATGCAAGAGTTGGAATATTTCAGTAATGTTTTGTCGTGGTTTACCATGTCAGAGTTACATTCTCTTGATTTTTCAAAGTTCATTTTGAATTTCTTTCATTGAAAGGCAAGAGTTGGAATATTTCACTAGTGTTTTGTTATGGTTTACCTAGTCACTGTTACATTTTCTTGATTTTCCAAAGTTCATTTTGGATTTTTTTCATTCATATGCAAGAGTTGGAATATTTCAATACTGTTTTGTCATGGTTTACCTTGTCACAGTTACATTCTCTTGATTTTTAAAGTTTATCTTGGATATCTTTCGTTGAAATGCAAGAGTTGGAATATTTCACTAATGTTTTGTATCTGGGTTGGTTTTTTACAAGTCCAAGAATTTGTCTTTGTTGGTTTTAATGTCTAAAGTGCAAGTCTTTATCTGTTTCTATGTCTGAATCTATTTGTTTACATGTCTGGGTTGGTTTTTGCTTAGGTTAGGTTAGCTAAGTTAGGTTAGGTTAGCTAGTGCACATTTCTCCATGTTTAAGTTAGGTTGAGTTAGGTTAAGTTATCATTTGCGCTCATGATAAGCTAACTTAACCTAACTAAAACTTGGTACAAAGTCGACATGGGGGGATTTTCCGGCGAATATGGTTAGGTTAGGTTAGGCTGGATCAAGTTAGGTTAGGTTAAGTTAGGTTAGGTTAGCCTACGTACGTGCGCGTACGTAGGCTAACCTAACCTAACAAACATGGTAAAAAGTGGACATGGGGGGATTTTCTGTCGAGTATGGTTAGGTTTGGTTAGGCGAAATCAAGTTAGATTAAGTTAAGTTAGGCTAGATCAAGTTAGGTTAGGTTAAGTTAGGTTAGGTTAGCCTACGTACTCGCGCGTACGTAGGCTAACCAAACATAACTTAACTTAACCTAACCTAACTTGATCTAGCCTAACCTAACTTAACCTAACTTGATCTAGCCTAACCTAACCTAACCATGCTCGACGGAAAATCCCGCCATGTCAACTTCGTACCATGTTTGTTAGGTTAGGTTAGCCTACGTACGCGCACGTACGTAGGCTAACCTAACCTAACGTAACCTAACCTAACTTGATCCAGCCTAACCTAACCTAACCATACTCGCCGGAAAATCCCCCCATGTCAACTTTGTACCATGTTTTAGTTAAGTTAAGTTAGCTTATCATCAGCGCTCATGATAACTTAACCTAACCTAACCTAACTAACTGAAATATTTTCAACTCTTGTATATCAAAACACTACTGAAATATTCCAACTCATGCATTTCAACGAAAGAAATCCAAAATGATCTTTGAAAAATCAAGAGAATGTAAGTGTGGCAAGGTAAACCATGACAAAACACTACTGAAATATTCCAATTCTTGCATTTCAAAGAAAGAAATCCAAAATGAACTTTGAAAAATCAAGAGAATGTAACTGTGACAAGGTAAACCACGACAAAACACTACTGAAATATTTCCGACTCTTGCATTTCAACGAAAGAAATCCAAAATGAACTTTGAAAAATCAAGAGAATGTAACTGTGACTAGGTAAACCACAACAAAACACTACTGAAATATTCCAACTCTTGCATTTCAATGAAAGAAATCAAAAATGAACTTTGAAAAATCAAGAAAATGTAAGTGGGATAATTTAAACCACAACAAAACACTACTGAAATATTCCAACTCTTGCATTTCAACGAAAGAAATTCTAAATGAACTTTGAAAAATTAAGAGAATGTAGCTGTGACAATTTAAAAAACATCAAAACACTACTGAAATATTCCAACTCTTGCATTTCAATGAAAGAAATCCAAAATGAACTTTGAAAAATCAAGAGAATGTAACTGTGGCAAAGTAAACCTCGACATAACACTACTGAAATATTCCAACTCTTGCATTTCAACGAAAGTAATTCATAATGAACTTTGAAAAATCAAGAGAATGTAACTGTGACAAGGTAAACCATGACAAAACACTACTGAAATATTCCAACTCTTGCATTTCAACGAAAGAAATTCAAAATGAACGTTGAAAAAATTAAGAGAAGTTAACTGTGACAAGATAAACCATGATAAAACACCAAAGAAATATTCCAACTCTTGCATTTCAACGAAAGAAATCCAAAATGAACTTTGAAAAATCAACAGAATGTAACTGTGACAAGGAAAACCACGACAAATCACTACTGAAATAATTCAACTCTCAAAATGGACTTTGAAAAATCAAGAGAATGTAGCTGTGACATGGTAAACCATGACAAAACACTACTGAAATATTCCAACTCTTGCATTTCAATGAAAGAAATTCAAAATGAACTTTGAAAAATCAAGAGAATATAACTGTGACATGGTAAACCACGACAAAACACTACTGAAATATTCCAACTCTTGCATTTCAATGAATGAAATTCAAAAGGAACTTTGAAAAATCAAGAGAATGTAACAGTGACAAGGTAAACCACGATAAAACAGTATTGAAATATTTCAAACTCTTACATTTCAGCGAAAGATTTTCAAAATGAACTTTGAAAAATCAAGAGAATGTAACAGTGAAAAGGTAAACCACAACAAAACACTACTGAAATATTTCCAACTCTTGCATTTCAACGAAAGAAATTCATAATGAACTTTGAAAAATCAAGAGAATGTAACTGTGACAAGGTAAAACATGACAGAACACTACTGAAATATTCCAACTCTTTCATTTCAACGAAAGAAACTCAAAATGAAGTTTGAAAAAATTAAGATAATGTAACTGTGACAAGGTAAACCATGATAAAACACCACTGAAATATTCCAACTCTTGCATTTCAACGACAGAAATCCAAAATGAACTTTGAAAAATCAAGAGAATGTAACTGTGACAAGGTAAACCACGACAAAACACTACTGAAATAATCCAACTCTCAAAATGGACTTTGAAAAATCAAGAGAATGTAGCTGTGACATGGCAAACCATGACAAAACACTACTGAAATATTCCAACTCTTGCATTTCAATGAAATAAATTCAAAATGAACTTTGAAAAATCAAGAGAATATAACTGTGACATGGTAAACCACGACAAAACACTACTGAAATATTCCAACTCTTGCATTTCAATGAATGAAATTCAAAATGAACTTTGAAAAATCAAGAGAATGTAACAGTGACAAGGTAAACCACGATAAAACACTATTGAAATATTTCCAACTCTTGCATTTCAACGAGAGATTTTCAAAATGAACTTTGAAAAATCAAGAGAATGTAACAGTGAAAAGGTAAACCACATCAAAACACTACTGAAATATTCCAACTCTTGCATTTCAACGAAAGAAATCCGAAATGATCCTTGAAAAATCAAGAGAATGTAACTATGACTAGGTAAACCACATCAAAACACTACTGAAATATTCCAACTCTTGCATTTCAACAAAAGAAATCCAAAATGATCTTTGAAAAATCAAGAGAATTTAAGTGTGGCCAGGTAAACCACGACTAAACACTACTGAAATATTCCAACTCTTGCATTTCAATGAAAAAATCCAAAATGAACTTTGAAAAATCAAGAGAATGTAACTGTGACAAGGTAAACCACGACAAAACACTACTGAAATATTTCCGATTCTTGCATTTCAACTAAAGAAATCTAAAATGATCTTTGAAAAATAAAGACAATGTAACTGTGACTAGGTATACCACATCAAAACACTACTGAAATATTCCAACTCTTGCATTTAAATGAACGAAATCGAAAATGAACTTTGAAAAATCAAGACAATGTAACAGTGACAAGGTAAAGCACAACAAGAAAATATTGAAATATTTCAACTCTTACATTTCAACGAAAGAAATTCAAAATGAACTTTTGAAAAATCAAGAAAATGTAACTGTGACAAGGTAAACCACGACAAAACGCTACCGAAATATTTAAACTCTTGCATTTCAACGACAGAAATTCTAAATGAACTTTGAAAAATTAAGAGAATGTAGCTGTGACAATTTAAACCACATCAAAACACTACTGAAATATTCCAACTCTTGCATTTCAATGAAAGAAATCCAAAATGAACTTTGAAAAATCAAGAGAATGTAACTGTGGCAAAGTAAACCGCGACATAACACTACTGAAATATTCCAACTCTTGCATTTCAACGAAAGTAATTCATAATGAACTTTGAAAAATCAAGAGAATGTAACTGTGACAAGGTAAACCACGACAAAACACTACTGAAATATTCCAACTCTTGCATTTCAATGAAAGAAATTCAAAATGAACTTTGAAAAATCAAGAGAATATATCTGTGACATGGTAAACCACGACAAAACACTACTGAAATATTCCAACTCTTGCATTTCAATGAATGAAATTCAAAAGGAACTTTGAAAAATCAAGAGAATGTAACAGTGACAAGGTAAACCACGATAAAACAGTATTGAAATATTTCCAACTCTTACATTTCAACGAAAGATTTTCAAAATGAACTTTGAAAAATCAAGAGAATGTAACAGTGAAAAGGTAAACCACAACAAAACACTACTGAAATATTTCCAACTCTTGCATTTCAACGAAAGAAATCCGAAATGATCTTTGAAAAATCAAGAGAATGTAACTGTGACTAGATAAATCATATCAAAACACTACTGAAATATTCCAACTCTTGCATTTCAACGAAAGAAATCCAAAATGATCTTTGAAAAATCAAGAGAATGTAAGTGTGGCAAGGTAAACCATGACAAAACACTACTGAAATATTCCAACTCTTGCATTTCAATGATAGAAATCCAAAATGAACTTTGAAAAATCCAGAGAATGTAACTGTGACAAGGTAAACCATGACAAAACACTACTGAAATATTTCTGACTCTTGCATTTCAACGAAAGAAATCCAAAATGAACTTTGAAAAATCAAGAGAATGTAAGTGTGACTAGGTAAACCACAACAAAACACTACTGAAATGTTCCAACTCTTGCATTTCAATGAAAGAAATCCAAAATGAACTTTGAAAAATCAAGAAAATGTATGTGTGACAATGTAAACCACAACAAAACACTACTAAAATATTCCAACTCTTGCATTTCAAAGAAAAGAAATTCAAAATGAACTTTGAAAAATCAAGAGAATGTAACTGTGACAAGGTAAACCACAACAAAACACTACTGAAATATTCCAAATCTTGCATTTCAACGAAAGAAATTCAAAATGAACTTTGAAAAATCAATAGAATGTAACTTTGACAAGGTAAAGCACATCAAGAAAATACTGAAATATTTCAACTCTTGCTTTTCAACGAATGAAATTCAAAATGAACATTGAAAAATCAAGAGAATGTAACTGTGACAAGGTAAACCATGACAAAACGCTACCGAAATATTCCAACTCTTGCATTTCAACGAAAGAAATCCAAAATGAACTTTGAAAAATTAAGAGAATGTAACTGTAACAATTTAAACCACAACAAAACACTACTGAAATATTCCAACTCTTGCATTTCAATGAAAGAAATCCCCAAAAAACTTTGAAAAATCAAGAGAATGTAACTGTGACAAAGTAAACCACGACATAACACTACTGAAATATTCCAACTCTTGCATTTCAACGAAACTAATTCATAATGAACTTTGAAAAATCAAGAGAATGTAACTGTGACAAGGTAAACCATGACAAAACACTACTGAAATATTCCAACTCTTGCATTTCAACGAAAGAAATCCAAAATGAAATTTGAAAAATCAAGAGAATGTAACTGTGACAAGGTAAACCACGACAAAACACTACTGAAATAATCCAACTCTCAAAATGGACTTTGAAAAATCAAGAGAATGTAGCTGTGACATGGCAAACCATGACAAAACACTACTGAAATATTCCAACTCTTGCATTTCAATGAAAAAAATTCAAAATGAAATTTGAAAAATCAAGAGAATGTAACTATGACAAGGTAAACCACAACAAAACAGTACTGAAATATTCCAACTCTTGCACTTCAATGAAAGAAATTCAAAATGAACTTTGAAAAATCAAGAAAATGTAACTGCGACAAGGTAAACCACAACAAAACACTAAGGAAATATTCCAACTCTTGCATTTCAATGAAAGAAATTCAAAATGAACTTTTAAAAATCAAGAGAATGTAACTGTGACAAGGTAAACCACGACCAAACACTACTGAAATATTCGAACTCATGCATTTCAACGAATGACATTCAAAATAAACATTTAAATATCAATAAAATTCAACTGTGGCAATGTAAATCACGACAAAACACTATTGGAATATTTCAATTCCTACATTTCAATGAGTGACATACAAAATTAACTTCAAAGGATTAAGAAAATGTAAGTGTGACAAGGTAAAGCACAACAAAACACTACTGAAATATTCCACTCTTGCATTTCAACGAAAGAAATTCAAAATGAACTTTGAAAAATTAAGAGAATGTAACTGTGACAAGGTAAACAACAACAAAACACTACTGAAATATTCCAACTCTTGCATTTCAAAGAAAGAAATTCAAAAAATGAACTTTTAAAAATCAAGAGAATGTAACTGTGACAAGGTAAACCACGATAAAACACTATTGAAATATTTCCAACTCTTACATTTCAACGAAAGATTTTCAAAATGAACTTTTAAAAATCAAGAGAATGTAACTGTGACAAAGTAAACCACGACAAAACACTACTGAAATATTTCCAACTCTTGCATTTCAACGAAAGAAATCCAAAATGATCTTACAAAAATCAAGAGAATGTAACTGTGAAAAGGTAAACCACGACAAAACACCACTGAAATATTCCAACTCTTGCATTTCAATGAATGAAATTCAAAATGAACTTTGAAAAATCAAGAGAATGTAACAGTGACAAGGTAAACCACGAAAAAACACTACTGAAATATTCCAACTCTTGCATCTCAATGAAAGAAATCCAATGAACTTTGAAAAATCAAGAGAATGTAACAGTGAGTAGGTAAACCATAACAAAACACTAGTGAAATATTCCAACTCTTGCCTTTCAATGAAAAAAATTCAAAATGAACTTTGAAAAATCAAGTGAATGTAACTGTGACATGCTAAACCACGAAAAAACACTACTGAAATATTCCAACTCTTGCATTTCAATGAATGAAATTCAAAATGAACTTTGAAAAATCAAGAGAATGTAACAGTGACAAGGTAAACCATGATAAAACACTATTGAAATATTTCCAACTCTTACATTTTAACGAAAGATTTTCAAAATGAACTTTGAAAAATCAAGAGGATGTAACAGTGAAACGGTAAACCACAACAAAACACTACTGAAATATTTCCAACTCTTGCATTTCAACGAAAGAAAGCCAAAATGATCTTTGAAAAATCAAGAGAATGTAACTGTGACTAGATAAACCATATCAAATCACTACTAAAATATTCCAACTCTTGCATTTCAATGAAAGAAATCCAAAATGAACTTTGAAAAATCAAGAGAATGTAACTGTGACAAGCTAAACCATGACAAAACACTACTGAAATATTTCCGACTCTTGCATTTCAATGAAAGAAATCCAAAATGAACTTTGAAAAATCAAGAGAATGTAACTGTGACTAGGTGAACCACAACAAAAAACTAGTGAAATATTCCAACTCTTGCATTTCAATGAAAGAAATCCAAAATGAACTTTGAAAAATTAAGAGAATGTAAGTGTGACTAATTAAAACACAACAAAACACTACTGAAATATTCCAACTCTTGCATTTCAACGAAAGAAATACAAAATGAACTTTGAAAAATTAAGAGAATGTAAATGTGACAATGTAAACAACTACAAAAAACTAATGAAATAATCCAAATCTTGAATTTCAAAGAAATAAATTCAAAAAGAACTTTTAAAAATCAAGAGAATGTAACTGTGACAAGGTAAACCACGACAAAACATCACTGAAATATTCCAACTCTTGCATTTCAATGAATGAAATTCAAAATGAACTTTGAAAAATCATGAGAATGTAACTGTGACAAGGTAAACCACGACAAAACACCACTGAAATATTCCAACTCTTGCATTTCAATGAATTAAATTCAAAATGAACTTTGAAAAATCAAGAGAATGTAACAGTGACAAGGTAAACCACAATAAAACACTATTGAAATATTTCCAACTCTTACATTTCAACGAAAGATTTTCAAAATGAACTTTGAAAAATCAAGAGAATGTAACAGTGAAAATGTAAACCATAACAAAACACTACTGAAATATTTCCAACTCTTGCATTTCAACGAAAGAAATCCAAAATGATCTTACAAAAATCAAGAGAATGTAACTGTGACTAGGTAAACCATATCAAAACACTACTGAAATATTCCAACTCATGCATTTCAACGGAAGAAATCTAAGAAGAACTTTGAAAAATCAAGAGAATGTAACTGTGAAAAGGTAAACCACAACAAAACAACACTGAAATATTCCAACTCTTGCATTTCAATGAATGAAATTCAAAATGAACTTTGAAAAATCAAGAGAATGTAACAGTGACAAGGTAAACCACGATAAAACACTACTGAAATATTCCAACTCTTGCATCTCAATGAAAGAAATCCAATAAACTTTGAAAAATCAAGAGAATGTAACAGTGAGTAGGTAAACCATGACAAAACACTAGTGAAATATTCCAACTCTTGCCTTTCAATGAAAAAAATTCAAAATGAACTTTGAAAAATCAAGAGAATGTAACTGTGACATGGTAAACCACAACAAAACACTACTGAAATATTCAGACTCTTGCATTTCATTGAATGAAATTCAAAATGAACTTTGAAAAATCAAGAGAATGTAACAGTGACAAGGTAAACCACGATAAAACACTATTGAAATATTTCCAACTCTTACATTTCAACGAAAGATTTTCAAAATGAACTTTGAAAAATCAAGAGAATGTAACAGTGAAACGGTAAACCACAACAAAACACTACTGAAATATTTCCAACTCTTGCATTTCAACGAAAGAAAGCCAAAATGATCTTTGAAAAATCAAGAGAATGTAACTGTGACTAGGTAAACCGTATCAAAACACTACTGAAATATTCCAACTCATGCATTTCAATGAAACAAATCCAAAATGAACTTTGAAAAATCAAGAGAATGTAACTGTGGCAAGGTAAACCATGACAAAACACTACTGAAATATTTCCGACTCTTGCATTTCAACGAAAGAAATCCAAAATGAACTTTGAAAAATCAAGAGAATGTAACTGTGACTAGGTAAACCACAACAAAACACTACTGAAATATTCCAACTCTTGCATTTCAATGAATGAAATCCAAAATGAACTTTGAAAAATCAAGAAAACGTAAGTGTGACAAGGTAAACCACAACAAAACACTACTGAAATATTCCAACTCTTGCATTTCAAAGAAAGAAATCCAAAATGAACTTTGAAAAATCAAGAGAATGTAACTGTGACAAAGTAAACCACGACAAAACACTACTGAAATATTCCAACTCTTGCATTTCAATAAAAGAAATCGAAAATGAACTTTGAAAAATCAAGAAAATGTAACACTGACAAGGTAAACCACGATAAAACACTACTGAAATATTCTAATTCTTGCATTTCAATCAAAGAAATTGAAAATGAACTTTGAAAAATCAAGAAAATGTAACAGTGACAAGGTAAACCACGATAAAACACTTTTGAAATATTCCAACTCTTGCATTTCAACGAAAGATTTTCAAAATGAACTTTGAAAAATCAAGAGAATGTAACAGTGAAAATGTAAACCACAACAAAACACTACTGAAATATTTCCAACTCTTGCATTTCAACGAAAGAAATCCAAAATGATCTTTGAAAAATCACGAGAATGTAACTGTGACTTGGTAAACCATATCAAAACACTACTGAAATATTACAACTCATGCATTTCAACGGAAGAAATCTAAGATGAACTTTGAAAAATCAAGAGAATGTAACTGTGACAAGGTAAACCACAACAAAACAACACTGAAATATTCCAACTCTTGCATTTCAATGAATGAAATTCAAAATGAACTTTGAAAAATCAAGAGAATGTAACAGTGACAAGGTAAACCACGATAAAACACTACTGAAATATTCCAACTCTTGCATCTCAATGAAAGAAATCCAAAATAAACTTTGAAAAATCAAAAGAATATAACAGTGACTAGGTAAACCATAACAAAACACTAGTGAAATATTCCAACTCTTGCCTTTCAATGAAAGAAATTCAAATTGATCTTTGAAAAACCAAGAGAATGTAACTGTGACATGGTAAACCACGATAAAACACTATTGAAATATTTCCAACTCTTACATTTCAACGAAAGATTTTCAAAATGAACTTTGAAAAATCAAGAGAATGTAACAGTGAAAAGGTAAACCACAACAAAACACTTCTGAAATATTTCCAACTCTTGCATTTCAACGAAAGAAATCAAAAATGATCTTTGAAAAATCAAGAGAATGTAACTGTGACTAGATAAACCATATCAAATCACTACTGAAATATTCCAACTCATGCATTTCAATGAAAGAAATCCAAAATGAACTTTGAAAAATCAAGAGAATAAAACTGTGACAAGGTAAACCACGACAAAACACTACTGAAATATTTCCGACTCTTGCATTTCAACGAAAGAAATCCAAAATGAACTTTGAAAAATCAAGAGAATGTAACTGTGACTAGGTAAACCACAACAAAACACTACTGAAATATTCCAACTCTTGACTTTCAATGAAAGAAATCCAAAATGAACTTTGAAAAATCAAGAAAATGTATGTGTGACAATGTAAACCACAACAAAACACTACTGAAATATTCCAACTCTTGCATTTCAAAGAAAGAAATCCAAAATGAACTTTGAAAAATCAAGAGAATGTAACTGTGACAAAGTAAACCACAGCAAAACACTACTGAAATATTCCAACTCTTGCATTTCAACGAAAGAAATAAAAAATGATTTTTGGAAAATCAAGAGAATGTAACTGTAACAAGGTAGAGCACAACAAAACGCTACTGAAATATTCCAACTCTTGCATTTCAATGAAAAAAATCGAAAATGAACTTTGAAAAATCAAGAAAATGTAACTCTGACAAGGTAAACCACAACAAAACACTACTGAAATATTCCAACTCTTGCATTTCAACGAAAGAAATCCAAAATGAACTTTGAAAAATCAAGAATGTAACTGTGGCAAAGTAAACCACGACATAACACTACTGAAATATTCCAACTCTTGCATTTCAACGAAACTAATTCATAATGAACTTTTAAAAATCAAGAGAATGTTACTGTGACAAGGTAAACCATGACAAAACACTACTGAAATATTCCAACTCTTGAATTTCAACGAAAGAAATTCAAAATGAACTTTGAAAGAATTAAGAGAATGTAACTGTGGCAAGGTAAACCATGATAAAACACTACTGAAATATTCCAGCTCTTGCATTTCAACGAAAGAAATCCAAAATGAACTTTGAAAAATAAAGAGAATGTAACTGTGACAAGGTAAACCACGACAAAACACTACTGAAATAATCCAACTCTCAAAATGAACTTTAAAAATTGAAGGGAATGTAACTGTAACATGTTAAACAATGACAAAACACTACTGAAATATTCCAATTCTTTCATTTCAAATAAAGAAATTCAAAAAGAACTTCGAATAATCAAGAGAATGTAACTATGACAAAGTAAACCACAACGAAAAACTACTGAAATATTCCAACTCTTGCATTTCAATGAAAGAAATTCAAAATAAACTTTGAAAAATCAAGAAAATGTAAATGTGACAAGGTAAACCACAACAAAACACTACGAAAATATTTCAACTCTTGCAGGTCAAGGAAAGAAATTCAAAATGAACTTTTAAAAATCAAGAGAATGTAACTGTGACAAGGTAAACCACGACAAAACACTACTGAAATATTCCAACTCTTAAGTTTCAACGAAATAAATTCAAAATGAACTTTGAAAAATCAAGAGAATGTAACTGTGACAATGTAAACCACGACAAAACACTAGTGGAATATTCCAACTCTTACATTTCAATGAAAGAAATTCAAAATGAACTTCGAAAGATCAAGATAATGTAAGTGTGACAAGGTAAATCACAACAAAACACTACTGAAATATTCCAGCTCTTGCATTTCAATGAAAGAAATCCACAATGAACTTTGAAAAATTAAGAGAATGTAACTGTGACAAGGTAAACCACGACAAAACACTACTGAAATATTCCAACTCTTGGATTTCAACGAAAGAAATTCAAAATGAACTTTAAAAAATTAAGAGAATGTAACTGTGACAATGTAAACCACAACAAAACACTACTGAAATATTCCAACTCTTGCATTTCAATGAAAGAAATTCAAAATGAACTTTGAAAAATCAAGAGAATGTAACTGTGACAAAGTAAACCACGACTTAACACTACTGAAATATTCCAACTCTTGCATTTCAACGAAAGAAATCCAAAATAAACTTTGAAAAATCAAGAGAATGTAACTGAGACAAAGTAAACCACGACAA
Organism: Artemia sp. Qi Xiang Cuo; assembly: GCF_049724085.1. Taxonomy (NCBI): domain Eukaryota; kingdom Metazoa; phylum Arthropoda; class Branchiopoda; order Anostraca; family Artemiidae; genus Artemia; species Artemia sp. Qi Xiang Cuo. The sequence continues at coordinate 39,909,379 of NC_142813.1, read as the reverse complement.
AACACTACTGAAATATTCCAACTCTTGCATTTCAACGAAAGAAATCGAAAATGAACTTTGAAAAATCAAGAGAATGTAACTGTGAAATGGTAAACCACAACAAACCACTACTGAAATAATCCATCTCTTGCATTTCAATGAAAGAAATTCAAAATGAACTTTGAAAAATCGAGAGAATGTAACTGTGGCATGGTAAACCACAACAAACCACTACTGAAATATTCCAACTCTTGCATTTCAATGAAAGAAATTCAAAATAAACTTTGAAAAATTAAGAGAATGTAACTGTGACAAAGTAAAGCACAAAAAAACACATTTCAACGAAAGAAATCCACAATGAACTGAAAAATAGAGAGAATGTAACTGTGAGAAGGTAAAGCACCACAAAACACTACTGAAATATTCCAACTCTTGCATTTAACTGTGACATGGTAAATCACGACGAAACACTAGTGAAATATTCCAACTCTTGTCTTTCAATGAAAAAAATTCAAAATGAACTTTGAAAAATCATGAGAATGTAACTGTGACAAGGTAAACCACGAAAAAACCATACTGAAATAATCCAACTCTTACATTTCAATTAAAGAAATTCAAATAAACTATAGAAAATCAAAGGAATAAAACTGTGACAAGGTAAACCACGACAAAACACTACTGAAATATTTCAAACTCTTACACTTCAACGAAAGATTTTCAAACTGAACTTCGAAAAATCAAGAGAATGTAACAGTGAAAAGGTAAACCACAACAAAACACTACTGAAATATTTCCAACTCTTGTATTTCAACGAAAGAAATCCAAAATGATCTTTGAAAAATCAAGAGAATGTAACTGTGACTAAGTAAACCATATCAAAAGACTACTGAAATATTCCAACTCTTACATTTCAATGAAAGAAATCCACAGTGAACTTCGAAAAATCAAGAAAATGTAACTTCGACAAGGTAAACCATAACAAAACACTACTGCAATATTCCAACTCTTGCATTTCAATGAAAGCAATCCAAAATGAACTTTGAAAAATTAAGAGAATGTAACTGTGACAGAGTAAACCACAACAAAACACTACTGAAATATTCCAACTCTTGCATTTCAACGAAATAAATTCAAAATAAACTTTGAAGAGTTAAGAAAATGTTATTGTGACACTGTAAACCATGAAAAAACACTACTGAAATATTCCAACTCTTGCATTTAAACGAAAAAAATTCAAAATGAACTTTGAAAAATCAAGAGAATGTAATTGTGACAGAGTAAACCACGACATAAAACTGCTGAAATATTCCAACTCTTGCATTTCAACGAAATAAATCCAAAATGAACTTTTAAAAATCAATAGAATGTAACTGTGAAATGGTAAACCACGACAAACCACTACTGAAATAAACCAACTCTTGCATTTCAATGAAAGAAATTCAAAATAACTTTGAAAAATCTAGAGAATGTAACTGTGACAAGGTAAATCACAACAAACCACTACTGAAATATTCCAACTCTTGCATTTCAATGAAAGAAATTCAAAATGAACTTTGAAAAATCAAGAGAATGTAACTGTGACAAGGTATACCACGACAAAACACTACTGAAATATTCCAACTCTTGCATTTCAACGAAAAAAATCGAAAATGAACTTTTAAATATCAAGAGAATGTAACTTTGAAATGGTAAACCATGATAAACCACTACTGAAATATTCCAACTGTCCTTGTCGATTACGTCATTCCATGCCCATATATGGACTCCCGTCATGACCTCCTGATAGGGTTCTACCGATTATGTAATCAATTTCTCAGAAATTCAACTGTCTTAGTCTATTACGTCATTGTATGCCCATTTATGGACTCCCGTCATGAACTTCTGATAGGGTTCTACCGATTATGTAATCAATTTCTCAGAAATCCATTTGTCCTAGTCGATTACGTCATTCTATGTCCATATATGGACCCCCGTCACGACCTCCTGATAGAGTTCTACCGATTATGTAATCAATTTCTCAGTAATCCATTTGTCCTAGTCGATTACGTCATTCTATGCCCATAAATGGATTCCCGTCACGAGCTCCTGATAGGGTTCTTCCGATTATGTAATCAATTTCTCTGGAATTCTCTCCCTTCGAGTATGCAATCAATTTCTCGGAAATCCTCTCCCCTCAGGTGATTCTATGCCCATATATGGAGTCCCGTCACGTGCTCATGAGGTTAGGTTACGCAATCAATTTCTCGGAAATCCATTTTCCCTCTCGAGTCCTAGATCAATATATCTCTTCCCCACCTTCCCCATAGAAACAAAAAATTAATTCCCCTTTCTTGAATCAATAATTCCCCTTAGAAACAACAAATTAATTCCCCTTTCGTGAATCAATAATTCCCCTTAGAAACAACAAATTAATTCCCCTTTCGTAGATCAATAATTCCCCTTAGAAACAACAAATTAATTCCCGTTTCGTGACAAATCAATCAACCTTGACATCATCTGTCAGACATTAATAAACATCGCTCGGAGACAATTCTCCTGGACGAACTCCAACAAATCAATTTCTCGGAAATTCACTTCCCCTTCGATTACGCAATCAATTTCTCGGAAATTCATTTCCCCTAGGGAGTCTATGCCCATATTTGGTGTGGGGTCAGAGTTAGACTAAATTGTAGATGGCAGCAGGGGTGAGGGATGGGACCTCCTGATAGGGTTCTACTTATAAGTTATACCAAGGCGCCATATAAGGTTTTTCTTGAAAGCTTTGTCGTAGAAACTTGAAACAGGGTTCATTCAATAGGAAATTCAAAGGACTAGTGCCCTTTTTAATAGTAGAAAGTAATTGGAGGGCAACTAACCCCCCTCTCACGCCCATCTTTTCCCCAAAGACATCCTATCAAAATTTTAGATAATCATTTTGTTTAACGCAGTTGAAAATTTTGGAAATTAGGTCTTTAAGGATGACACTCCCTCCCCATAGCCCTTACGGTAAGGTTTGTACGTTATGCCCTGGGGGCATATAAGGTTCTTATAGAAAGCATTGTCGTAGAATTTACAAAAATGGCTAATTCGAAGGGAAATTGAAATGGTTAGTGTCCTTTTTAATAGTTGAAAATGATTGTAGGGCAACTACCCCACTCTCATGCCCACCGTTTTCCCAAACACATACAATCAAAATTTTGATATAGCCATTTTTTTCAACGTAGTTGAAAGTTCTGGGAAGTATGTCTTTGAGAATGACAACCCCCCTCAACAGCCCTCAGAGCAATGGTTGTCAGTTATGCCCTGGAGCAAATAAGGTTTTTATAGAATGCGAAGTTGTCGAAATTTCAAAAGGGCTCATTCGATTGGAAATTGAAAGGGCTAGTGCCCTTTTTAATATTTGAAAGTAATTGAAAGGCAACTAACCCCCCTCTCACGCCCTGCATTTCCCCAAACACACCCAATCAAAATTTTGAGACATCCATTTTGTTAAACGTAGTTGAAAGTTCTTGAAATTAGGTCTTTTAGGATGATAAACCCCTCAGAGCCCTCAGGGCAAGGGTTGTAAGTTATGCCCTGGGTGAATATAAGGTTCTAATGGAAACTTTTGCCGTAGAAACTTAAAAAGGGCCCATTTATTTGAAAATTGAAAGGGCTAGTGCCTTTTTTAATAGTCGAAAGTGAATGGAGAGCAACTAACCCCCTCTCACACCCTCTTACATGTAAATATGCAGATATGTACATATAATGTAAATATCTGAATGTTTGCAAGAGTTTTAATGTTGGGCGTGAGTGTAAAGTCTCTGACTGCCAACTATTACACCAGAAAGTTTGTTTTAAGTTTAAAAGTGGTCGTTGTTTTGGTTGTGACTGGATTCATTTGAATCATGGCTATGGCGCATTCAAAAAACTTTTTAATAATTCCAGAAAGAGTTATCATCAACTGTCAAACTCTCTCCTGTGTATTATAACTATGAATATTGAGCAGCCAAAAACGAAGTTCGCCACACCAGCCCACTATTCCCACCAGCCCTCAAAAGCGAGATGAATCCGAATTATCAACGGCACCGAACAAACCCATTTAGAAGACATCCATGTTACGTTCCAGCTCCCTCCCATTTAAATTGTCAAATCAGTCCATCTCCTCAGTCCCGTTATTTATATCAAATGAACCCAAGAACTTACATCAAGTCTACAATAACAAATCAAGAAACCCTGGATTGATACATTGCTGCTCCTCCTACACATTTCCCAGAATCCTTCTAGCGAATGTAAGGTCACTGGTAAATAAAATGGATGAACTTCAAATTAGTCTTGACAAAAACCAGATAGATATTGCTTGCCTTACCAGAGCATGGTCGGCAACTGAAGACTTTTGCTCCATTCCAAATTATGTTTTCCATTTTAAGCCCAGGATAGACAAAGATGGTATCCTTCTATCTCATGGTGGAGGAGTAGCTTTTTTTTGTCGGTCTACCCTTCCTAATCGATTCTTTCATTTTCCGAAATAGTGAACAACTCCAAAACCGAAGTTCTATGGCTATGGACCAGACCCAAAAACCTCCCAAAATAAGTATCTTGCATGATTTTTTGTATTATTTATTACCCCCCCCCCCTCGTAGTGGATTTAAGAAGGAGCTGACGGCATATTTGCAACTTTAAACTGACAGAATTCACTGCAAGTATCTTTATGCTACAATTACATTATGTGGTGATTTTAATGAGCTAGACCAAAAGTGGATTAGCTCTGCTCTTAGCCTTGATCAAGTGGTCAAGTCGCCTACACGCGGTGATAAAACCCTAGACTTAATTTTTTACCAACATTGAAGATTACTACTGTGTCCTCAAAATACCCCCTCGATTAGAGGCAAGTGACCATCTATGCATCTGTTGGACCCCCTTATCTCCCTTTCTCCTTAAGCAATTGATCAGTTACTCATCCAGACCCATTATTGACGAGAAGGTCGCCCATTTCAAATTAAAACTTAGCTCAAAATCTTGAGCCAATATCCTATGTCTTACCAGTGGTAATGAAATGGCTTCTAAGTTTTCAGCGGAACTTTTCCAGTTATATTGTGACCCCTTTCCAGTGAAAAACGTTACTCGCAAATCTAACTGCAAACCGTGGATAAATAAAAAAATTTTGCACCTAATAAATGAACGAGATAAACTCTTTAAGGAAGGATTTTTCCAAAAATCTCGAAAGCTTAGAAACATCGTTGTTAGCAAAATCTGTAAAGCAAGGAAGGAGCGCGGCGCGCAAATGCTCAGTAAGTTATTGTATGCGGATACTAAGAAATTCCAGAAAAGTCCCCAATATTTGATGGGAAAGGTCTCTTTAAAATTTTTTTTAGTGGACAGTAATGGTGGCACAGTGTATGAATATGTCATAGATGGTCATTTGGCTTCAATTTGCAAAATTCACACGCCACTCTGACATATGCCGGCCAACAGTGCAGTGAGTGACTTTCCTGTGATTGAAATTCATCAGACTCAACTTAAACTCGAAACTCTTGACACAAATAAGTCAGTATACCCAGGTGATATCCCTCCTAAATTAATAGTGGAATGTGCCCAGTATTTAAGTGTACCTCTAACTGCTATTTTTAGCTAATGTTTTGCATATGGTATTTTTCCAGTGTGTTTTAAACGAGCTATTATATCTCCTATACCAAAAACTAAGACCCCAAAAGTTCCCTCTGACTTAAGACCAACATCAAAAACCCCCATTTTCTCTAAAATCTTTGAAAGTTTTATTTACCATTTCCTTTTTGAGGATATTCATGATAAAATCAACCCAAATCAGTTTGGCTTTAGGCCGAAACATAGCACCACACATTGCTTAATTTATATACTTGATACTATTTTCAAACATCTGGAGTTGAATAGTTCCTACGTTGAGGCTGTTTTTGCTGATATTAGCAAAGCCTTCGACAATTTGGATCATCAGTCAGTTATAGATAATGCAAGGGCTTTAGGTGCAAGAGATTTTGTTTTACGTATGTTAGCTAGCTTTTTGTCTGGCCGTCAGCTATGTGTAGTCCTCTCTAACGGGGATTCATCAGGTTTTTCCTCAATTTCCTGTGGAGCACCTCAAGGGACTAAGTTAGGTCCTTTAGCATTTTTAATAGTTTTTAATAATGTTTTACCAAGTTTTGACAACACTTTTAAATTTGCGGATGATTTGACATTACTGAACCTTTGTCAAACATCTAATACTTTGAATGTTAGACTCGATTCATTAATTAGCAATTTAAAGAATGATCTTGACAATGTTAAACTCAACTTAAGCATACCCAAAAGCAGTTTCATACTATTTTCTTTTTTTTAAAATATACCCCCTATCAATAATTACCTTTGCATACCAAATTTAAATACCGTTAAACTGCTTGGTGTGCAGTTGGACAACGACCTCAAACGGAACTCCCACATTTCCCACTTATTTAAGTCAGGTTGTTTTCTCCTTAAATCTTTCTCTCTTCTCAAACGGTTCTCCATATCAATCCAAAACCTTAAAATAATTTATTGTTCTTATATAAGACATTGTCTGGAATATGCTTGCCCTGTCTGGCACCTTGGGCTGACTAAAGACTAATGTTTTAAAATAAAAAGTATTCAAAAAAGAGCAATAAAAATTATACTGGGGACGGTCTATGCTACACACGATTAAGGTTTGGCTAGACTTGAACTTATTATATTGAAATCACGACGTCACATCCTTACCATGAACTTTGGTCTCAAGTGTCTTAGTTCTGACAATCATCGACGTTTTATCTCTCCCTTTGAAGAAGCTCCCTCAGCATTTCCATATGAAAGAGTCGTATGCCGTAGATCTGCAAAGATTCAACTGGACCTGTTTCCCCAAATGTCGACTATTAAGTAAAAAAAATCTTTTGTCCCCTATTTTGTTTCCTATTTTAATAATTTATTTAACTTTTGTTTTACGTTTATCCCCTTATATCTGTTTTACTGTTGATTCAATTTTTTGTTTTATGTTTATCTCATAACATTTATTTTGTTATGGTAATTCTGAAGTGCTTATTCTAGCTTTTGTGCTATTTTAGCCAATAAATCATATTGTATTCTATTCTAAAAAAAAAACCAGGGCTCCAAGGGCAAAGGTTGTAAGTTATGCCCTTGGGGCGTATAGCAATTTTATAGATCGCGTTGTCGTAGAAGCTTCAAAAGGGGCTCATTCAATTGAAAATTCAGAGGGCTTGTGCCTTTTTAATAGTCGAAAGTGATTGGAGGGTAACACATCCCCCTCTCACGCCCACCATTTCCCAAAACACATCCAATCAAAATTTTCTGATAGCCATTTTGTTCAACGTAGTTGAGATTAATGGGCATTAGGTCTTTGAGGATGACAAACCCCCAGAGCCCCCAGGGCTAAGTTGGAAGTTATGCCCTGGGGCAGCGAAGGTTTTTCTGAAAACTTCGTCGTAAAAAGTTGAAAAAGAGCTTACTCGATTGGAAACTCAAAGGGCTAGTGCCCTTTTTAATAGTCAAAAGTGATTGGAGGGCTAATAGCTCCTCTCTCAGGCCCTCCTTTTCCCCAAACACATCCAATCAAAAGTTAGAGATAGGCATTTTGCTCAACGTAGCTGAAAGTTCTGGAAATTAGGTCTTTGAGGATGACAACCCCGCAAAAGCCCTCAGGGCAAAGGTTGTAAGTTAAGCCCTGTGGGCATATAAAGTTTTTTGTACAAAAAGTACAAACACTTTCTGTAAAAAACACTGCCTTTGAATGGTTTGCGAGCTTAGCCCTTGAGGCGAATCTTACTTATTTTTTATTCTGAACATTTTTTTTAACTGAAGTTTTTAAAAACTTTTTTTTCACGTCTTAAACTGATTCGCGAAGAAAAAACGTCTGATCTAAAAACAAATGTCACAAAAAAGTCACAAACCAAAAAGAAACAACGTCGCAAAGAAAACAAAAACGTCTCTAAGCAAAACAGCAACCTCAAAACTAAAAATTACGTAACATTATTCTATCATTTCCCCTCATAGGGCTATCATATCATCACTTAGAATAGATATTACTTGATTAATTTTGACTTTATGCAAAGCCCGATACTAAGTAATACTTTTCAGAAGACATTATTCTATCAATTCCCTAATAGGGCTGTCATATCACAACTTAGAATAAATATTATTTTATTAATTTCGACTTCATGTATACCGTAATTCTAAGTAATACTTTTCAAAAGATATTATTCTATCATTTCCTTCATAGGGCTGTCACATTATCACTTAGAATATATATTAATTTATTAATTTCAACTTTATGCATACCCCTATACTAAGAAATACTTTTCAAAAGACATTATTCTATCATTTCCCTCATAGAGCTGTCACATTATCACTTAGAATGGATACGTATTACTTTATTAATCTCGACTTTTTGGATACCCCAATACTAAGCAAGACTTTTCAAAAGACATTCTATCATTTCCCTAATAGGGTTGTCATATCATAACTTAGAATAGATATTACCTTATTTATTTTGACTTTATGCATACCCCAATACTAAGCAATACTTTTCAAAAGATGTTATTCTATCATTTCCCTAAGAAAAACCTCTCAAAGTAAAAAAAAACGTCTCAAAGTTAAAACAAAACTTCTCGAAGTTGAAACAAAAACAAGACGAAGAAACAAAAACGTCTCGAAGTTAAAACAAAAATGTAACGAAGAAGGAAAACGTCTCAAAGAAGAAAAAATTTCTGGAAGAAAAAATGTCTCGAAGTTAAAACAAAAACGTCACAAAGAATCAAAAATGTCTCGAAATTAAATCTAAGACTTCACGAAGAAAAAAAAACGTATCCAAGTTAAAACAAAAAAGTCACGAAGAAAAAAAAGGTCTCGAAGAAAAAAACATCTCGAAGTAAAAAAAACACATCTCAAAGTTAAACAAAACGTCTCGAAGTAAAAGAAAATGTCTCAATGATAAAATAAAATCGTCACCAAGAAACAAAAACGTCTTGAAGTTAAAACAAAAACTCATTTATAAAAAAACGTCTCAAAGTTTAAAAAAGTTTTTCGAAGAAAAAAAATATCTCAAAGTAAAAAAAAACGTCTCAAAGTTAAAACAAAAACGTCACGAAGAAAAAACATTTCGTATTCAAATGCATAATTAGCCATACAAACAGACAAAGACAGAAACTGGGACATCACTGAGAACACCGTTTGTAGATAATGTAAAAAATTGGGTTTGGATCGTCTATGAACCCCCCAAATATGTTAGATCCTACGGTAATTTTTCCTCGTTACTACAATAAGTCGACTGTTATATCAAGGCAAAAAATATGGGGAACGTCACTATTGTCCCATTTGTCTTTCCCCATTTAAAACTGAACGAAAGATACGACTACCAGGCGCAGTTCAAATATTTCATTTGCTGCCATCTCTTCATTTACAGTCATAATGGCAATATTTTTTTACTAACCTAAGTGCTGCCATATATTTCCATTCCAGTGCTGTCATCTATTTCCATCTATTAGCGTGGCGCGCCTATCTAAGTGAACCTAAATGAACCTAACTTGAAAGCAGCTATTTAAAAAAATACAAGTACCCGGGTGAAGGTACAGAATCTGTTTGCTGCTATCTATATCTAAATGGAAATAGATGGCAGCACTTGGGTTATTAAAAAAAATTTCCATTATGACTATAAGTGAATAATATGACAGCCCTATGAGGAAAATCATTGAATAATGTGTTTCGAAAAGTTTTACTTAGCATTGGTTATGCATGAAGTCTAATAAAGTAATATCTATTCTAAGTGATGCTATGATAGTCCTATGAGGGAAATGATAGAATAATGTTTTTTGAAAAGTATTGCTTAGTATTGGAGTATACATAAAGTCGAAATTAAGAAAGTAATATCTAATCTACGTGATGATATGACAGCTCTATGAGGGAAATGATAGAACAATGTTACGCACTTTTCAGTTTTGACATTGCTGTTTTGCTTGGAGACATTTTTGCTTTCTTGGGACGTTGTTTTTTTGCTTTGTGAGGTTTTTTTACATTTAGTTTTTAGCTTAGACCTTTTTTTTCTTCGCGAATCATTTTAAGACGTGAAAAATTAAAGTTTGAAAAAACTTCAGTTAAAAAAATTGGTTCAGAATCAAAAATAAGTAAGATTTGCCTCAAGGGCTAAGCTTGCAAACCATTCAAAGGCAATGTTTACGCAATTTTTAGTTTTGATATTGCTCTTTACTGTCCACCGGAAGGTCAAGGTTCAAAAAAAATTCAAGAATTGAATTAAAAGGGTGAAAAATAACTAGTGGGGAGGGAATTTTTTTAAAACTAAAGATAATACATGATATACAAACACATACAATTTAATGGCATAGCAAATGCATGAAACCTATTGCTTAGAATGTATTTAAAAAATAATAATAATATCATTGACTTCTTGTTTCAGATGGCTAAAGCTTCGTTCTTTTACCGTAGAAAATCTCAGGCCTCACATTTGATTCCTACATTGGACAAATAATTCATGAATTCAGTGGGCGCGGTTGGACCTATTTATAGCTTACTACTGATTTAATTTAATTGTTAATTCATAAGGTGATATACGAGGATTTGTAAATATCCTCGTGATATACGAGGATGTAAATATATTGCTAAGAACAATTTATTTGCATCGACTTTGTCCAAAAAAATAATTCTACGCCCCCCCCCCCCCAAGTTTTTATATCCAAGCTCAATGCCAGAGTAAAAGCATCAACGCCTAAAATCAAGCTACAATGAAGAACCAAGCCTAACACAATAACATTCATATCCACCAAAAAAAAACATTAAAAACAAAACATTCCAAAAATACATGTAGAACCACATCTAACACCATGTTTCATAACCACAAAAAAAACATTAAGAACAAAATATTCCAAAAAAAACATGTTTATTAAAAGCATTTATAGTTAAAAAAACAAAGAACAGCGTGAAAAATCACTGGTTGTATAAGAAGCATGATTCTAATTAGAATCATTGCAATATGAAGAATCACGACTGTCAAAGAAGCTTGATTATGATTAAAATCATAGCAGCATAAAATACCATCTAAAAAACAATTTCAAAAGACCATTAGCCAACACTCGATAAAAAAAAAACTATGTACATTGAATAAAAAGCGATTAATTGCCTTCACTGTTTAAAAGCAGAGAAATGATATGAGGGATTGGTAACTCCGTTAGCATATCGGAATAGGACTCTTGTTGTATCGCCAGGATAGGTGTCTTTTTGTATGATGATGGGGACTGTCTGCTTGTATGGCGGGCTATGTGTCTTTTTGTATGGTGGGGTATGTGTCTTGTCACATGGTGGAACATAGGGCCACTTGTAATAGGGCTTTTGTTGTATGGTGGGACAGGGTTTTTGTTGTATATATTAACACATTACTAATATTATATATGTTGTGTCTCCTCTTATTTCTTTTTTATGGTTTCACCGACGGCTACAGCCTCGTAAAGAGCTAAACGTGGTCCATATTAGTGTAAAGTTACAAAAAGGTGCTGTGAAAAAACGCTTTGATAAGAAATTGCCTTCTTAAGCTGATTCAGAAATGGCAACTGTCATTTCCGTTAATATCAATAATGAAATTTTTTTTGTGAAAACACATTTATGGAAAATATGAAATAGATCTTGAAACCCCTCGAAAATTGCGGCATATCAAAAGGAAGTTGCAACGTTAGAATGACCATTGTCGACGACTACATACAATCGACTCCCATAACAGACTCCCATCTTGAAAAGCAAGGAAAATCCCTTTTTTACACAACTGATGAGTCTTTTCTTTTCTATCAAGACCAGTAGGCTTCTGCAAAATTGTCGAGATATATTTAATAGCTCATTTAAAAGCTTTTTTATCATATCTACGTAATTATAATGAATTAGTCTTGAAAGCACTATTAGTACTACAGGGCACCAACATTAACACTTTAATGCAATATCGGGCATAGAAGTGCTGAATAACATAAAAAGGGTATGTTTTATTCTTTATGGTCGAAATCCTTTCAGTGGAGCTTTTAAGCCCCAAACTTAAAAAATGAGAAATAGACAAAGTGAATCTGAATACCGCAATGAGTTCCTTGTTTGTTATTCATAAATCGTGGACTGGCTAGCAGGACTATCAGACTACTACAATATCGTAGAGAGACGTCTAAAATATCGTTTTAAAACTCTTGATCATATCTACTCGCTTTTAATTGATTTTTCTTGTCAAAATCAATCTAAAGTGTCACGTGAAACAAAAAAAGGCACCTTTTAGTACCCTTTACGGAGTCGAAAGACTGGGAGGCAAAAAATGGTACTATTATAATCTTCTAGTTTAAAACCCTTAACTGGGGGTTTACAATACGTCTTGGAAAAAAAAATTGCCTCATGAAAAAAGAAATGTTTCAAGTTTGATGTTGGAATATAAACTGTTAGTTATTTTTATCTTAAAATTAAAACCTAATTACGAATTAAGTTTTCCAAAAATTTTGAAAAAGAGCTTCGAAAAGGCTAATGTCTTTTTTCTATTTTTCTGGCACTAGTGGAGTATCAAAATATCATAGAAAGCTGCCTAAGAGCTAATATAGAATTAAAATGCTTATGTATATATAAGTACTAAGTCTGAATACCTATTGAGTCCCCCGTCTCAGTAGGGAGTTTCCCAGGCCACTCAGCGTGTCCCCAGGTGATGAATAGGGGAGCATCCTACATATGTCTCAGGTGCCTCCATTGAGTAGGAGGCACAGACCAAAAGGGGACCCAATTCCTGGGTCCTATAGTTCAAACAAGGGCACCCTCGTCTAGGGACCGTAAATATAGGTGGAATAGGAAGAGAACCCCACAAATGCACACTGAGCAGAGCTCTCTGGCGTGCGTAGATGTTCTATCAATTACAAACCTTCTCTTAGTAATGGGTTAAATTGAATAGTGAAACAAAGCACCATCATGGGAAGATCTTCAATGGGAGGACAGCTGTGGCAGGGTGGAGGATCCTGGTTTAATGACTGCAGCCTCTATAAGATGAAGGAGAAAAGTGGCTTTCCGACACCACCCATTTAGTCAAGAAACAATCTTTCTTGAAATCATGAAAAAAGGGCTTAATATTAAGCGAATATCTGATACTGTGTCCGGGGTAACCGACGAACAACCAATTTTGAATGATGGTTGATGTGATTTTACATGCTACCACATACAGGGCAGTTGACAACCATTGGCCCAGAACGACACCCACTCTTGGCTAAAATCCACACAGTTGGGATGTTGTCTGTCTATCTGAGACTCACCCCTCTTCCCCCAAGAAGTGAAGAAAATATCTCTTGAGCCTCCCTCTTGCTGTCTGGCTGCAAAGATGGAGTTCATCAATAAGGTGTGGGATTCTCTGTTTTAGTAACAGCCAAAAAGTCTCTAATCTCTCTCACCTAAGTCTCAGAAAGAACCCCTGTCTTACGACTAAACAGAGCTAAGAAGAATATCTCTGTCGTCCAAGTCTCTGCTCAGACTCCACAAGAAGTGAGGAAAAATGAGAAAAATTCTATTTTACACGAAAAAGTGTCATCGACAAAATCCAGAAGAAAGACGTAGTGATTGTCATGGAGGACTTTATCGCTATTGTGGAAGTCGATAATAGCGGATGGTACGATATAATAGGCCTTTAAGTCATTGTCAAAACTCAACGCGAACGGCGAACAATTGCTCTACGTCTGCCGGGAAAGCAATTAATTCGTAACGAAAATAATGTTCAAGAACCGCCATCGACGTAAAGTGACCTGGAGATCCTTAGACAGTATAACCAAGAACATGATCATTTATGTTCTGATATCAAAGTTTTGAAAGTCTTCCAGACTTGATTTCAGTAGCACTACCTGGAGCAGATTTTGACTCTGACCACACTCTCCTGATGTCAAGTTAAAGCTAAAAACGAAAAAATGGCCAAAAGCAACAAAAATCCCCACACTCCGAGTAGACCTCCTGCAGGATCCCGGAAAAAAATAGACCTGCGTTCCTATTCAATCTGTACAATTCTGAGGGATACTGGCAAGTCAATATCCCCTGACCACCGCTAGCTAGGTAGACTCCCAGGCCGAACAGGTGATATCAGCAATCATCGAGACAGCAAAAACTCCCGATGAATAACCACAGATCACAGACAAATCCTTACGCTATGCGAGGATAAGAGACTTTTTTGTTACTAGCCTGACCACAACAGCCGGGATATACATAAGCTCCTAAAGAGAAGAGTAGAGTGAGAGATCAGAAATGCATTACGTAACTACCTGCGAAAGAAACTCAGAGTGTGAAGTACTGTTCAAGAAGAAGGACAGCGGAGCAGCTGTTAGAATGGTGGGCTACTTGAGTAAAAAAAGAAACACAAATGAACGATCCGGGACACAGACAGAAAAGAGACTAGTGGTTCAAAGATAGAACTTGAAAGGTGAAAAGAGTACTTCAACGATAAACTCAATTCATCTGTAGCTGCTGACCTTGAAATATTACCCCCTCCCCTCTCCCCATGCCCAATTAAGAAATGAAACCACCAAACCTACTCAAATAAACTATCAAGTCACTCAGACAAGGAAAAGCCCACGACCTAGACAGTATCACTGCTGAACTCATCAACGTTGGACCAGATGATGTAACTGATCTGTGCCACGCCATTGTGTATGAAGGGTGGTAAAGTGGTCAAGTACTATAGTGCTATTGTGCAAGGTTGCCATTGTCCCTATTCACAAAAAGGGGGTCAAAGAAACAGTGCGGAAACTACAGTCCCATCAGTCTCATGAGCCATCAGTCAAACGTTCTGATAAAAGACCTACTTCAACGCACACAAGAAAAAACCATATTTGCTATTGAAAAGTGGCAGGTCAGTTCGATCAGATATTCGTCGTTCGACAACTCGTGGGACGATACATTGACTTCAACCAAGAACTATATCAAATATTTATTGATATTCGTCTGGCATTTAACCTGATATAGTACGAAGGACTGTAGCATATCCCCTTTCACTAATGGATCCCTAGTGAAATAGTTCAGATAATTAAGGGTCTGTACAAAAAGTTTTATGGCCAAGTAATGACCGCTAATGAGTTCAAAAGAGTTTACAACTTAGTCAGGATTAATTCAGGATTATTTCTAATCACCACACTTCTTTTTCTTCTTTCTGTATGGCATTTTGTCAGTGA
This sequence comes from Artemia sp. Qi Xiang Cuo, assembly GCF_049724085.1. Classification (NCBI taxonomy): domain Eukaryota; kingdom Metazoa; phylum Arthropoda; class Branchiopoda; order Anostraca; family Artemiidae; genus Artemia; species Artemia sp. Qi Xiang Cuo. The sequence goes on along the minus strand of NC_142813.1, from coordinate 39,894,245 downwards.
TATAACCAGAACATGGCGCAACAATAGGAGGGCTACTGACAGACAATCTTGCCTTTGCAGGATAAAGGATAATGATCAATGGCAGCAAGACCAAAGTCATGGTAACTACGAAAAATTAACTAGACACCCTGTTATCAACATAGACAGGAGACATGGTGACATTGCTGACCACTTCCTGTACCTTGGTAGCTTACTCTCCTCTGGCAATTGACACAGCACCAAACTTCGACTTGCGCTTCCTGGCTCAAGGTTCCAAAGACTGGCCAACCTTTGGAAAAATAACCATCTATCACAAACAGGGAAGTACGCCAAAGAATCCAGTCAACTGAAACCATTCATAGCAACAACAGGAAACAATAATTATGCTAGTTTGATCCACGGAGCGAATGGAGCCAAGCCACTTACGGAAAATCACCCTTAAGAGATCTCTTCATGCCCTTCGTCCACGCTGCTGATGACTAAAACGATTGACGAGGAACTTCGATTTCAACAACATCAAGATAGCCCAGTCATGATCTACGAAACCAAATACGACAACTTACCGAGCCTTTATGTATTAGCTAGAAGGAGGAGTGGCCCCAAATGTTCCAACAAGGATGGCTAGGACCTAAGTAAGGATACATGTATGTAATGTTTAAGAGATAAGATAAGGTTTATTTTCCAAAAATAGCTATCCCAAGCCCGGCTGGGTCGAATTCTTATCCAGAGTCAAATAAAAAACACACTAACATCAAAAATAGGTTAAAACTTAATATGATTAAATTTGGCAAAAGAATGTAGCGTCGTTTTATCAAAATCTTCACAAAAAATATATGGGAGTCTGTTATTTGTACATCTAGGCGCCCCGACATTAAGCTGATAAAACTAGTAAATTAAGAAGGGTCATTAACAAATTTAAAAAGCAAGACAAAAGCGAACAAATTTGTAAATATGTTAAATAAAGTTAAATATGTTAAATAAATAAAGCCGAAATCTGAAAAGTTCAAATAGAAAGTTGACTATTCTAATCCATAGTTTAAAACAATACAGAATACAAAATATCAACGCAAACGTCTCATATGATAGCCATCTAGGACCAAACACCCACACAAGGATCAGGACAGAAGCAGGAAAAATTAGAACACACAGGTGAGAACTCTAATAAAGTGATTCAGACAAGATAAAACAATAAAATATCAAAGTAAACATCTCATATGATAAACATCTGGAACCAAACACCAACTGTAAGATAAAAACCGAAGTATGAAAAACTCAAACAGTCAGTTAACTATTCTAATTCAGAACTTAAGACAAGACAGGACATAAAGTATCAAAGTAAACATCTCATATGATAACCATCTGGAGGAATTTTTTCTCACAGAAATAAGGACATAAGTCTGGATAGCTAGACTAGAAATGAGACTACCATGATACAGTGCTGCATAGGGGACAAATTACACCGGATCAAAGTAAACGTCGCACGTATTACTTACCTGGAACCAAACCCCCCAAAAAAGAAAAGAACCTAAGACTGGATAGGTCAACTACACAATTGACTATTCTAATTCATGATTCCAGACAAGACAAACAATAAAATGAAGAACTTGTGCACTCTTTCAGTTAGTTAAGATTAATTCTTGCGGTAATGGATCATTTTCCTAAGAAAAGACATAACAACAAGCTCGCTCCCCCTGTAATTAGCTGCTAGGAGTCATACCTTTATTCTATTCATACATGTTTTTTTTTTGTTTTTTTTTTAATAATGTTTGTAAATTTGTTTGAAATAACTAAACTTTTATTTACAAAGTCTGTGTTTTTAACATTTATAGTTAAGCACGATCAAGGTGTTTGCATAATTTAAGCAGCCCTTCCGTCTTTATTAGACTGGCACGAGCTCGGAATTCCACCAGATGTGTTATGGAATTAAAAAAAAATAAATTTCCAAAAAATAAGTTTATCAAATATAAGCATAGGCTATTTCATAAAAAAGGTCAACAGATACAAAAAAATTTTGAAAGTACGATTAAAAACCAACAGATTTAACACACCAAGGATAAATGAAATGAAAGACAAACCGAAATTGAACAAACGATCATAGCTAAAAACATACAACAAGTAGTAATATAAATGACTGAATAGATCTTAAAGCGAGTAATGCTTGGATTGAATATGAAAATCAAGCTTAAAACGAAAACAAATGTTTTGCTATTAAAGTATAAATGAAACTTAAAACGAACAGAAATTAAATAAACAATCAATGCGAACAAACATACAATATATATTATTGTAAATAAATAAATAAATCTTAAAACGAGTGAAACTTAAATTGAATATGCAAATCAAGTTTGAATCGAATAAAAATAACTACAAACAAGAGTTTGGGTATCGTATCACTGCAGAAGCCTAAAACCTACTGCGTCATTGGCGCTTTACTGAAAACAATTCTCTGAAATATTTTCACTTTTGTAACTTTAAGAAATCAAAAATTAATTAAGATTTTAGGGCATAAATATCAGGGTATGTATATTAAATTGACAATGCACATTTTTTTTTCAGTAAACTCATTTGAATATTTTTTCAGTAAAGTACAAATTATATTCTGGCTTTTAGAAAGCATAGGGGTTTTGAACCTTACTCACATTAATTTATGCTCATTTTGAGCTTGACTCTAATGTTTATTTTAATTTTTGTCCGTTTTGGGTTTCATTCATTTATTGATACGGATTTGGGGCAGTTGTATGCTTGGTAGATTATATGATAGTCCGGACGCCAGGTGTTGAAAATGTAAACCATACCACCACGGAATGGGGCTGCTACGAGAATTAGCCTACCCTCCACCCCCTAAATTAACCATGCGGATTCAAAAAAACCAATTGCACTTGTTTGCGAGTGGTGGAACTCTCCGAAACTTGACATTTTATTATATTTTGGTGTTTCGTGCAAGAAAATGCATGTTCCACAAAGTTTGAGGTGCAGTTTTCCGCTCAAATAGAAATGCCTAGAAGCCATAGAATGTTTTCATTACAAACTAACACGATTAGTTACAAAAAATGGAAGAGTTAAAAAAATGGCAAAACTATATGAGTCTTGAACAGTCTTGGAAAATATAAACAAAATCAAATTGAATATTAGATATATAATGATATTAATTGTTGAAAAATCCATCAGTTGAAGATTTTTTTCACTGTAATTTTTATTTTCATTTTCTATGCGGTAAGAACTGGAAAATAATAAATTTGTAATATACGAGTAATTCGTTTTCAGTGGAGCACCAATGACGCAGAAGGCTTTAGGTTTTTACATTTAAAGAAGGGGGCAGTATCCAAATTTTGCTTGTAGTGAAACTATATTTGTCTTGACAAATCTTGTAAAGAACTAATAAATTAAACTGAATATTTGATGCATAATCATATTAGTTGCTAAAAGCTCATCAGTTCAAAATTTTACTGTAATTTTAATATTTATTTTCAATATTAGGTACAAAAGAAAACATTTGTAATATAATTCGTTTTCAGTAAAGCGCCAATGACGCAGTAGGTTTTAGGCTTCTGCAGTGATACGATACCCAAACTCTTGTTTGTAGTTATTTTTATTCAATTTAAACTTGATTTGCATATTCAATTTAAGTTTCACTCGTTTTAAGAATTATTTATTCATTTACATTAATATATATTGTATGTTTGTTCGCATTGATTGTTTATTTAATTTCTGTAGGTTTTAAGTTTCATTTATACTTTAATAGCAAAATATTTGTTTTCGTTTTAAGCTTGATTTTCATATTCAATCGAAGCATTACTCGCTTTAAGATCTATTTATTCCTTTATATCATTACTTGTTGTATTTTTGTTTGCTATGATTGTTTATTTAATTTCTGTTCGTTTGGGTTTCATTTATTCTTTAATAGTAATTTCTGGTCGTTTTGATTTTGAAATTTAACAGGTATTTGTAAAACCTGATCTTGATTTTAAAAATGCCGTTACTTTTCTTTTAAAAAATTATTTTTCGGAAAGTTTTTTTTTAAATTAATTTTTGTTCGTTTTTGATTGCAAAAAGTTTCAAGGTTTTTTTTGGCATGAGGGGGGGGGGGGGGTGCTTACTGTCCGATCATTCTTGACTATAAAAAACGGATCTAGAACTTTCAATTTAATTCGAATGAGGCTTTTTTCAAAGTCTAAACGATTACCTCTTTGATAAAAACCTTATATATGAACAATAGACAGCTTGCATAACTTGTGGACAGCGATTGACAACAATGAATGGGTTGAAAAAATAGCTCCAATAAGGGGGTTTAGACCATTTCACTTGCTGACACAAAGGGATCACGACTTTTTGGAATTGACCTTAATAGGAATTTGTGTGCCAAAGCAATTTTGTATCTATCACAGATTATGTATTTTAACCTTATAATTGGATAACTATAATAGATTTCCTATGTATTCTCCCCATACAAAACTCCTTCCCATAAGTTATAAACCCCCCTTAATAAGTTGTGCCCCAGGGCATAACTTACAACGCCTACCCTTGGGCCCTGGTGGGCTGTGTCGACACCGGAGGTTTTTGTTATCAGAACTTTGAACTATTTTAACAAAATGTCTATCTCAAAATGTTTATCTGATGTATTTAGGGCGTGGAGGAGAGAGAGGGGCTAGTTGCCCTTCAATCTCTTTTGAATCTTAAAAAGTGAACAAAAACTTTCAATTTTCAATCAAACGAGCCCTCTCTAAACTTTATACGAGCATCCCTTCCATAAGTAATAATATTAAGGTTTTAGAGAATCTTTAAATTACAACCCTTGCTCTGAGGACTGTGCGGGAATTGCCATCCTCAAAGGCATAATTCCCGGAACTTAAAACTACGTTTAATAAAATGGTTGTCTCAAAAGTTTGATTGGATGTGTTTGGGGAAAAGGTGGGCGTGAGAGGGGGGTTAGTTGCCCTCAAATCACTTTCGGCTATTACAAATGGCAATAGCCCTCGGAATTTCCAATCGAATGAGCCTTTTTTGAAGTTTCTACGACACCGCCTTCCATAAAAACCTTATATGCCCCCAGGGCATAACTTAAAACCCTTTCCTGAGGGTTGTGGGGGATTGTCCTCTTCAAAAACATATTTTCTATCTGGAAATCAACTATGCTGAACAAAATGGCTATCTCAAAATTTTTATTGGATGTGTTTGGGGGAATGATGGGCGTGAGGGGGGGGGGGGGGGGGCTAGTTACCCTCCAATCACTTTCGACGATTAAAAAGGGCACTAGCCCTTTGACTTTCAAATTGAATGATCCTTTTTTTAAGTCTCTACGACAACACTTTTTTTAAAAACGTTATATGCCCACAGGTAATAAAATAAAACCCTTGCCCTGAGGCTCGTGGGGGAGTTTACTCATGAAAAATATGATTTATATCTTGAAATCAACTACACTGAACAAAATGGCTATCTCAAAAGTTTGATTGGATGTGTTTGAGGAACTGATGGGCGTGGTTGGGGGGCTAGTTGCCCTCAAATCACTTACGACAATTAAAAAGGGCACTAGCCCTCCAATTCCCAATCGAATGAGCCTGTTTTGAAGTTTCTACGACAACGCCTTCTATAAAAACCTTATATGCACCCATGGCATAAATTAAAACCCTGGCTATGAGGGCTTTGGGGGAGTTTCCTCCTCAAAAGTGTACTTTCTATCCGGTAATCAACTACGCTGATCAAAATGGGCTATATCATAATTTTGATTGGATGTGTTTGGGGGAATGATGGGCGTGGGGAGGGGCTAGTTGCCCTCCAATAGCTTTTGACTATTCGAAAGGGCACTATCTCTTTGAATTTCCAATCGAATGAGCCTTTTTTGAAGTTTCTATGACAACGCCTTCTATAAAACCTTATATGCCCCCAGGGCATAACTTAAAACCCTTGCCCTGGGGGTAGTGGGGGATTGTCCTCCTCAAAAACATGTTTTCTATCTAAAAATCAACTTCGCTGAACAAAATGGCTATCTAAAAATATTGATTGGATGTGTTAGGGGGAATGATGGGCGTGGGGGGGGGCTAGTTGCCCTCCAATCACTTTTGACTATTAAAAAGGGCACTATCTCTTTGAACTTTCAATTGAATGAGCCTTTTTAGAAGTTTCTATGACAACGCCTTATAAAAACCTTATATGTCCCCAGGGCATAACTTAAAACCCTTGTCCTGAGGGTTGTGGGGGATTGTCCTCCTCAAAAATATGTTTTCTATTTGAAAATCAACTACGCTGAACAAAATGGCTATCTCAAAATTTTGATTGGATGTGTTTGGGGGAATGATATGCGTGAGGGGGGGGGGTACTTGTCCTCCAATCACTTTCGACTATTAAAAAGGGCACTATCTCTTTGAATTTCCAATCCAATGAGCCGTTTTTGAAGTTTCTACGACAACGCCTTCTATGAAAACCTTATATGCCCCCAGGGCATATCTTAAAACCCTTGCCCTTTAGGTTCTGGGGGAGTGTCCTCCCCAAAAACATATGTTCTATCTGGAAATCAACTACACTGAACAAAATGGCTATCTCAAAGTTTTGATCGGATGTGTTTGGGGAAATGATGGGCGTCGGGGGGGGGGGGCTAGTTGCACTCCAATCACTTTCGACTATTAAAAAGGGCACTAGCCCTTTAATTTCAAATCGACTGAGCCTGTTTTGAAGTTTCTACGACAACGTCCTTTATAAAAACCTTATATGCCCCTAGGGCATAACTTAAAACCCTTGCCCTGAGGGTTGTGGGGGAGTGTCCTCCTCAAAAATATATTTTCTATCTAGAAATCAACTACGCTGAACAAAATGGCTACTTCAAAATTTTGATTGGATGCATTTGGGGGAATGATTGTCGTGGGGGGGGGAGGGGGGCTAGTTACACTCCAATCACTTTCGACTATTAAAAAGGGCACTAGCTCTTTAATTTCCAATCGAATGAGCCCGTCTTGAAGTTTCTACGACATCGCCTTCTATAAAAAACTTATATGCCCCCAGGACATAACTTAAAACCCTTGCCCTGAGGGTTTTGGGGGAGTGTCCTCCTCAAAAACATGTTTTCTATCTGAAAATGAACTACGCTGAACAAAATGGCTATCTCAAAATTTTTATTGGATGTGTTTGGGGGAATGATGGACGTGGAGGGGGGCTTGTGTCCCTCCAATCACTTTCGAATATTAAAAAGGGCGCAATCCCTTTGAATTTCCAATCGAATGAGCCTTTTTTGAAGTTTCTACGACAACAACTTCTATGAAAACCTTATATGCCCCCAGGGCATATCTTAAAACCCTTGCCCTTAAGGTTCAGGGGGAGTGTCCTCCTCAAAAACATATGTTCTATCTGGAAATCAATTACGCTGAACAAAATGAGTATCCCAAAGTTTTGATTGGATGTGTTTGGGGAAATGATGGGCGTTGGGGGGGGGGCTAGTTGCACTCCAATCACTTTCGACTATTAAAAAGGGCACTAGTCCTTTAATTTCCAATCGAATGAGCCTGTTTTGAAGTTTCTACGACAACATCTTCTATAAAAACCGTATATTCCCCCAGGGCCTAACTTAAAACCCTTGCCCTAAGGGTTCTGGGGGAGTGTCCTCCTAAAAAATTATATTTTCTATATGGAAATCAACTACGCTGAACAAAATGGCTATCTAAACATTGTGATTGGAGGTGTTTGGGAAAATGATGGGCTTGGGGAGGGTGAGGGGGCTAGTTACACTCCAATCACTTTCGATTATTAAAAAGTGCACTAGCTTTTTAATTTCCAATCGAATAAGCATTTTTTGAAGTTTCTACGACGACGTCTTCTATAAAAACCTTATATGCCCCCAAGGCATAACTTAAAACCCTTGCCCTGAGGGTTGTGGGGGAGTATCCTCCTCAAAAACATATTTTCTATGTAGAAAACAACTACGCTGAACAAAATGGCTATCTCAAAATTTTGATTGGATGTGTTAGGGGGAATGATTGGCGTGGGGGGGGGGAGTGGGCTAGTTACACTCCAATCACTTTCGACTGTTAAAAAAGGCACTAGCTCTTTATTTTCCACTCGAATGAGCCTGTTTTGAAGTTTATACGACAAAGCCTTCTTTAAAAAACTTATATACCCCCAGGCCATAACTTAAAACCCTTGCCCTGAGGGTTTTGGGAGAGTGTCCTGCTCAAAAAAATATTTTCTATCTGCAAATCAACTACGCTGAACAAAATGGCTATTTCAAAATTTTGATTGGCTGTATTTGAGGGATTAATGGGCGTGGGGGGGGGGGGGGGGGGATTTGCCCACCAATCATTTTCGACTATTAAAAAGGGCACTAGAACTCTCGATTTTCCAATCGAATGAGCCCCCTTTGAAGCTTCTACGACGAACCCTTCCATGTGAAGTGCCTCTGAAAAAAAAATAATAGAACATTGGAGCCGTATGACCTTTACTATAGGCAACGCTACAGCGTTGCCTCTGATAGACAGAGGTGTGTCTTGTGACGTCACAGGAATATACTATTTCTTGAAATTATTTTGTAGGACAGATTACGCGGAATGGCTTGTTAGTCCTCTTGCTTGAGGCGTTGACCCATTGGAAGAAAATTGACCTTTCAAGTCCTAGCAAGGACAAAGAACTAAAAGAATAGAAAAAAGAAACGCATTGAAAGAAAGAAAAAAATAAAATACAAAAGAAGTACTATGTAACAGTGGTGGTTGCGCTGTCATTAGGTAACTTACGCGCTGACATTGTGTAATATGAGCACCGTCATTACATAAAGTGTGCACCGCCATTAAGTTAAAAGAAAAGAAAGCGCTTAAAAAATTTCGGGCGAAAAATAAAATGTCAAAAACGTATTATGTGACAGTGATGGTTGCACTGTCATTACGTGACCTCACATAAGATGTGTGCTGTCGTTAAGTTACAATCGGGGATTCCCCATTGGGTCCTGTTGCAAGGTTACATGAAATTAGGTCATCCATATTAGACCTGACCGTTTAAAACGGGGTGAGTCGTGTGACGTCATTGGAGTCCAGAGGGGTGTGTAATGGGAAACTCGCCAGCTGTGTTTGCTATATTAGAACACAGCGGCCGGTAACCCTTATTATTACTGTTTGTGCATTATCCCAACAACACTGTGATTAATCATATAAAAAAATACTGGAATTCCAGGAATCTTTCCAGGGGTGGGAATCTTACGGGCTGGCCGCATTGCACAGGTGGTAGTAACATCATTTATTACTACTTGTGTATTATTCCCACCCCGCTCCGATTAAAAATATTGCGTCAGAGCAACCAAAAAGACCTAGTAATCTTGCCTCGGCATGTCATAGAAATCCTATGGGAAAAGCGGTGACTTTAAAATTCCATGTTTATTCCATAGGGATGACTTTAAAATACGAGGGTTCGTCCCCTTTAATAGATACGCTAGTAACTATTTATTAGTACTTGTGTGTTATCCCCACCAAACTCCGATTAATCATATAAAAAAACTGAAAGACCTGGTGACGAAAACAGGGCACCGGTCGTATTCCAGGGACGTGTCATAACCCCTGCATCTCTTACAAGATTTAAAAAAAAAGTGCCCGGACCAGGATTCAAAGGGGATGGGCCCTTGTTGGACCTTAAACGCCCCCACTACTGATATAAGCTATTTTTGTTTATCCTAAATATAAAAGTAAATGACAAATACATTTTTTTCAAAAATTTCGAAAAAGAGCTTGAAAGCCTTATTTTTTTCTATGGGCATCATAAAAGCAACCATGGAAAGTTTTTCCAATTTTGGTTTGGTGCATGAATTGATCACAAACAAAACTATTTCTATTAAAAGTTAACAGATTTAATTGGAAGAAAAGTATTTTTCAACTACTTTTCCTTTTCCAAGAAAGTTGTTTTCCAAAATAAGTTAAGAGCCGATACTACCAAAAATACAGGAAATATAACGACACTCTAAACCCTCTAAAGGCCAGAGAGTTTTACTTGAAACAAAATGTTATTAAAAATCTCTACTTCTGTAATAATAACTCTGAGAAATCGAAAATTGGTGAGACTTCCAGGAATTAACATTATAATATGTCTACTATCAATCTAGTCCCAATAATCTGATATGCAGGGCATTTTTATTCTTACTTTCTTCATTTTAAACGTATTTCTTGCAAATGCACAGAAAATTAGTTGTTTAATCTTTTGATACTTCAATTGTTATGAAAATTACTTTTCTAGAGCTTTGGTTAAATTTGGGTCTAGTCGCTCTTTACTTACATCTCGTTACCAAGAACTTTTTGATTATGGTTGCTTTTCCAACAATGCACTGCCAAAGGCAACAAAAATTCCCTCAACTAGAACTTTACGTAAAAAAAGAGTATTCCCATTCAATTCTCAAATGATGGTTTTCTCAAACATAATATACGCTACTCTGAGATTGCACTCCCCTCCGATAGTACCAACTATAGCCTTTGCATATAAAAAAAAAACTAAAAGAAAACAGTTAAACAATAAAATCCATATATGATAATATGCAGGATGAATCTTTTAATCAGATCTTCATGCTTCCTTCCATTTTTGCCCACTTTTTAAAGTCGTTCCAAATAATAACCAATAACTATCCAATATGAGATATGAGATGAGATATACATTTATTAAAAAAGAAAACAAACACTATTCGCCTTTCGCCTGCCAAGAAAGGCAATAAGCTTGAAAGGGCAAGCGAGGTTATCACTCTCAGCTAATTAAAATAACATTCATACCTTGCTACTCAACACACAAGAAAAGTATCGGATGAAGGAATAAAGGACAAAAGAGAGAAAGAGGAAAAGACAAGAAGTAGATAGAAAAAAAAAGAAAAAAGAAAAAAAGCAAACTAAATCGGGGAAACACCTTAAATAGAATGACAACCTGGAGTGGGCATAACACCAAATTCACTCACGAGATAAAAGAAACTTCTTTGCCCGTTACTCGAAACTTCGAGATAAAAGAAACAATATTGCAATCAAAGACAGACAAAACTTGATGTTATTGAATCGAGACTGCAGAAATCCGTTTTGACAAAGACCCTATGACTTATCACGAGATTTAATTAACTAAGAAGTTTACTATTAGAGCTACGAATTGGACCATCAGGGGTGTGTGTGAATTATCACAGAAGTGACCATAATATATGGATAGAATGTAAAATAAGAAATCTAATAGTACTACTTTATTTGTATTAGTATGTTTCCTTCAGAGCTGCTCAATCAATGAATATTTACCTTTTGACTCAAAATTTTTGAACACATGGCAACACCTTCCTGACTTTTGTTTTGTGTCCGTTCATTTCCCATGTTATATTCAGGATTATGAAAGAGTTTTGATTTAAAAGCAGAAAATATGCAAACAATCGAGTTTTTTTTCTTTTTTAATGCTTTCATCTTTGGAAACTGGATCCCTGGGTGTCTCAAGAAGCTTGTTTTGCGAGGTTTTGTTCAGTAGGTGTTTTCTGTGTCCCATTGGTCCAGAATGAAAAAAAAATACTGAATTTTGAGCGCTCTAAGCCTAGGGTACTTTCTGTCTGCAGGAATTTAGAGCATTAAAAATTACTCTTTACAGTTATTTTTTCCTTGATTTTGACTTTCTGCCTTTTAAGTGCTAAAAAGTTTTTCTCTTTTTTCACTAATACCTAACGCATATGTTTTATTAAGTTTAGTCAAACTACACAAGAGGAATTTACGATTTAGGTGAATCATTCGTGTTTACAGTCTCCATAAAATATTTGCGATAAATTACCCTTGTTGCTTCTGGTCTGTTTTTCCTTCTCTATCACAAGTTGGCTTTTGGGGTGTTTTACTGTTGAGTCCTTATTTTATAATTATTTTATAACTGTTTTATTGTAACTTATTGAATGTATTTTTGTGTCGTTAAAACTCTAATTTGATATGTTCTTTAGGTCTGAGAGATGAAGCTATTCCTGTAACCTTTTAGGGAAGAAAAAAAACAAACGTAAAAATATGGGCATCAAAGGTTTATTTACTTTCGTTGAAAATAACCAGAACCAGATCATGGTAGGCCATACTTTACATTCATCAACGATTATAGTCGATGGAAACCACTTTCTTCACAAATTGTGTGGAACGAGTAATGGATCAAATGCAGCTTTCGGTGGTGACTATGATTTAGTCTATTCACATTCTGATAAGTTTTGTTTCTTACTTGACACATGTAACATCAAACCAATCATGGTTTTTGACGGTGGGCTTGATGTTGATAATAGGAAGGAGATGACACGGGAAATAAGGACTCAAAAGCGAATGAGAGCGGGAATTTCTTACAATCCATATCGGCAAGGATCTCTAAATGTGTTCCCACTTTTTGGAAGGCATGTTTTTACTGCTGTTTGTAAAAAGCATAACTATCAAGTAGTTCAATGTGATTATGAAGCCGATGATGAAATTGCATTGCTATCAAAAATCTTAAATTGCCCTGTCTTAAGTGGTAATTCAGATTTTATAATTTTTGGGATTGAACTTATTCTTTTTAATCCTCTAAGCGTTTCTTTCTCGCTTACCAAAGTCAATGGACAACCTGCAATATCCTGTAAGAGGTTTTGTACTGATAGTTTTTTGAAAAAAATTGGCTCACTTCCTAGATCCCATCTACCCCTTACTGGGATTCTTCTTGGCAACTACTGTATACAATCAGAATCTTCCAAGAGGCTTTGGTCTGGCATGGTCGTACCAAAAAAGAACGATTAACGGATATTCATAGAAGACTAAAGGAAGTTACGTCCTGGCCTCGAGGACAAGAAATCAAATCAGCTGTAGAAAAGGTATGGGTTTTCCTATTTTTAAGTAGGCATGCCAATGAAAATATTTTTCAGAATGAGTGTTGACACCGGTTTATGTCTGTAATCCTACTTTCTTCGTCCCTTGGCTCTCTCTTAATTTCCTTGTCCAATATGTGATATTTGACCCATCTAAGCTTAACTTTGGGTTTTTCTCTCTCTTTTTTTTATCGTTTATTGTCACTGCTTTTATAACTTAGATTTATTGAAAGTACATGAGTCAATTAGATGTAATCTTTGAATTACAGGGGTTTCCATCTAAGGTTATTCCGTCTGTCCAAACAGAAATTGTTCGCCAACAATTTTCCCAGCAATTGCTTTTCCACCATCCAAGCAAAAATAGTTAATTAATGTTTTTAGAGAATTTCTCTAACAAATCAAATCAATGTTGAAGAGTTTCAAGCGCGATCTTCAAATATGTATAATGCAGCAAACAAGGGCATATCCAGGATTTTTAATAATAATAATTAATAATAATTTATTTTTGACCCACTAACAATTATAAAAAAGTGGAGTAACAAAAGAAAATAAAAAGTAAATACATACAAAAACAAAACACATGCAAAACAATATCAATATAAAAACTACAAATGCAAATCAGAATAATCGCACAAGAGGATGAAAAGGACCCAACCGCCTGCAGGCCTCATCTTTTAACTTGGAGTCCAATTTGTTATATGACGTCAATATATCAGTTGCATTAAACATTAGAATAATCTTACGGTTTCTATACAAACGAGGCAAATACAAAAGATATTTTCAATAACGGAAATACAAAACTCTAATATCCTGCATATCATTATGATTAAAAAATGGGTGCAAACCTGATAGAAAAAGAATGGAATGGTTACATTACATAGAATATAGTTTAGCCAATGCCTAACGAGAATGTCGGCCGCGATTTGGAACAATTTTAATATAACCTGTTTTAAGTTTATTCTTAATATCTGCAAAGGTACTAGCACGGATAGCTGAAATAAAAGAGCAGATACTAAATTTTACGGGGAGGGGGAGCAAAATGTTTAAAAACACATTAACAAATTTTGTTTATGTACATTTTTGTTGCGTTTCTTCAAGTCAGACCAAAATTTTGTGGACGAGGGATTGATCAAACCCCGTTACCCCCATCCCATCCTTGGATACGGAATTGCTGTAAAAAAATCAGGAATACTAGATTCTATGCTTATAACTTCGATATAAAGCGCAAGCCTGATATGTTACATTTAGCATAAATTTATTCCCTGCGTTGAGGTCATCTAGTCCCCCTCCCAAACAATCCCTAAAGTTAAGCTTATTTCATACTTTGGATTTTGAATTCCTACCCAATTATTGAGTGTCTGCGAATTTTTTCTAACGAAAAATTTTGTTTCCATCGTCAAAATTTGAGGGCAGAAATAACCTCTAATAATAATAATAATAACAATAATAATTTATTTAGAACCCACTTTTATACAAAACAAGCGGAGTAAAGTACACTAAAAAGGAGGAAAAATCAAATACACAGAAACAAAGATAACTTAAACCTTAATCAAAAGCACACAGATAATATTATGGTTTATGCCTAGGGACACAAAGGTACTTCTTGCTAAATTATTACTAAGCAATTCAAACGATTGGATAATGTCGGTAGCACCATGCTCCTCAATAATACGTGTATTACGATAGGAAATGGGGAGGTACAGTAAAAATTTGAAATATCTAAAATAAGCGATACGATCTGGCGCAAATCATTCTGATTCAATAACGAATACATTCCACTTAAAAACAAGACAGAATGGTCACAATATGTGGAATATATTTTAGCTAAAAATCGGCGTGAATATTTTTCACGGTTAGGTACAATTTTCGAATATCCGATCTTCAACTTTTCTTTAACGTCTCTCAGAACTTGAAGTCGCTAAAAAGTGAGTGTAGAACAAATGCTAATTCCTAACCACCGTAAACTCGTAACATTGCGAATTACTGAGGATCCACAGGACTGACTATGAGCTGATGATTTGGGATTGATAACTAAATATTCGCATTTATCAAAATTCAAAAACAGACCAACATCCCGACACATCATAGAAATACGTTGCACCGATAATGCCAAAATAGACTTGATTTGGCTTAAAACTAGGAGGTCGTCCGCATACACAATATAAGACACATCAGATAAATTATACGAATACGAAGGTTTGATTCCTAATAACACATTTTGAATGCAAACATTAAATACATAAGGTGATGGCACTCCACCCTGTTGTACTCGAGATTGAACTGGTATATTACCACAGTAACCTTTACTAGATTTTAAACGAAGAAACGAATTACTATACCAAAATTAAGTATACGTATGCAGAAGAGTTCACTCCAAACTCTGACAAAGAATGCCACATTTGTGCATGGCAAATACTATCGAAGGCCTTAGACAAATCCACAGCGCAAATATGTAAGTGTATTACAGGTAATTACTTGGTAAAGAAAACTGTCTTCCTAATTTAGTAACTGAGATAAATGAGCACTTGAACGAGGTCTAGACCATACTCACCCATCCAATCACCTTGGACAAAACAGTGCATCCAACCCAATACTCCAAAAATCAAGTCCAAAATAGAGCAACATCAGCATTAATAAGTGTAAAACATTGTTCCAAAACCAAGCCATAGCCCCTTAAGTCTAAGAAATTTATTATTCCCCAAATAATCACCACATATCAGGGCTCCTCAGAGGAAAATTCATTTCCTATGCGGGTTTGGGCGCTTAAATTTCCTGACCCAGGCAAATGAGTGCACCTGCCATAGAACCATATGGCATACCTCTATGTAGTGTCACCTATGGAATATCTATGAACAATACAGAACCCAAAAATATAAAAATATACCCAACAAAATTTCAAAGCTTCCTTCACCACCGCTCACCTAGAACTAAATCAAAGTAAAACTTCCAAACTCTGAAAGAATAACCCTTCAGCTAGTTTACCTCCCATAATTGCATAACCCCAACTGTAAACGAAAGCCTATTCACTTTCAAGCCTAATTTCTATGAAATCATTTCAAACTATCCTCCGTAAGTCAGCACCTGCTTGTGTTAAAACAAACACTAAATTTCAAAATTATAAAAGTGAAGAGAGAAAAAAACATCCAACAAGCTACCTCAAAATATCATTCAAAATATCTTGATAATTTTTATTATACTTAATTCAAAAATGATTATATTAAATATTAAGCTTTTACATTGCCAAGCAAGTTTATTGGTAGAAAAAACTCTTACAATTAACTTATGGTTAATTGTTTGACTTTTACTTTTAGAATCCCTGTATTTAGTACAAATTCTTGTATATCTAAATAGTTGGGAAATTTAGGATGAATATGTTATATTCGAATGTATATTACTTTTAGGAAATGGGAAATTAACTATTTCAAAATTAAAATCATCTGTTTTATTATATATCTTTAACTTAATGTATTATTAGGTGTAACATTAATATCTAAATCTAGAAAATGGTCATAATTGCCTTTCCCATTGCTGGATTCCAGCTTTAACTCTGGTGGGTATATCACATACAAAATCTCTAGAAATTCTGCAAAATTTATCAACAGGAGGTCATCCAAATATCTTTCATTATTTGAAAGCAAATCTTTATATTACTTGGGTTCTTTTTATCAATCATAAAATGATATTCTAAATGGCTTAAAAACAGGTCCACTATAACTGGACTAGCGTTACCCCCCATAGGAATTCCAATTCTTTGTTTACATAGATTACCTTTAAATTCGATAAAAGTATTAAAAAGAACAGATTCTAGTAGATCGTAAATCATATCTAAGCTTTAACATCTTGAACTAGTGTTACTGTTAAAGTAATTAGTCCATCTCGCCTTCTTATTTTACGTATCAATTTTTAGAAAAGCCAAATAAGACAAAATAAAAGCTTCTTAATAATCTTTTTTTGAATTTACAAATACTAAATTAATATGTAGATTTGTGTATAATGTATTGAAATCAAATTAGTCTTCTCTTTTGGCTGAAACTAAAGCCAAATAATCTATTACTTGCAATGAATTATTAACGCTCCAATATGGATTAAAATTAGAGTTTTTTCCCGAGCAATATGACTTAAATTTATTTTTAATTTCCCATAAAATACATGATAGGTCAGTCGCCACAATTACAGTAGGGAATCTTGCTTCACCCGGAATAAAGCGTGGTTTCGGGGGAATTTTATGAAATTTTGCCGTCCAATATAAAAAAGGGAAATTTTTATCATTATCATTGATGTTACTATTAATTTTTTTTTAAGTATATCTTCTATTCCGTTCAATAGACTATTATTAATATCTTGGACCTTTTCATATGTATTCGTTGTACTTCGCTCCTTTGCTAAAACATCACAATATAGCTTCTGCCAAATTATTGCAAAATTATTATTCGCTTTATCAATAGGTACAATTACAAAATCTTTCTTTATATTAGCAATCGCTTGTTTTCTCTTAGCATTATAGAAAATTACCTCATTATTACGATTATTTGTCATATTATATATCTTATTTCTAACCCTGGTAATAATTAAATTTTTCCAATTTTGAAAACTATTGTTATTAATTTTCTCTTTTTTGCACTACTTACCAATAAATAAATCTAAATCATTATTTAACCCACTAAGCACAATCGAGGGTTTTAGATGATTTGAAAGACGGAATTTAGTCCCCATTTTCATTATATTCTGCAGATCCATTTGTTTTATTATTGCTAAATCACCTGTTAAAATATGTTCGTAAGTTGGATTAACAAATGATAAAAATTGCTCACACTTACAAACAGGTTTCCAATTACTAACCGTGTCAAAATTCTTAAGTATTAAATAATAATTAAAAATCATTTGTCCTATCGTTTTTCAGAACTTATATATTATAATCGGATTATTATTATAATTTATAACCTTTAGACTGGGCATCATAAAGAGTTGAAGCTAAGATCGTATGCGCATGTTGGCACCCAATACGGGGTTGAAATCCAAATTGGTTTGAGTCTTTCACAGTTCGTTCAATAATATATGGGAGCAGAACATATTCAAAAACCTTGCTAATATTGCAAGCAACAGTGATGGACCTATATGAACTGCAATCAAAAAGATCTCTTCTACTATTAAGAATCGAAAGTACCGTTCCGCAAAGGAAGGAATCATGCACCATTGACAAACATAAACAGAACGGAAAAAGTAACTGGCGCTGTGCGACTAGTGCCGGACAATCACAACGTAAATGGTGAGCGCTAATCCCATCAAGATCACTCGATTTAGACTTAAGTTTAAGCATACAATCAACAATACTTCTAGTTGAGACAGGAATAACATGACGTTGTAAAACTTTAGGGGGCAAAAATTTGAAACTAAGCACTGAAAATGATAATGAACACTATACTCAATCCTACAAAAAATATTTTTATAATGCCTAAGCCAAGACGAATCTGGGGTAACATCACTGGTCCTTAATGAATCAAATTTAGACGCATTGATGACTTATTTCCAGTGTACTGCACTTTTAGGGAACTCCACCATTATATCGAACCAAACGAAGATACCGTTTAAAATCCGCTTTGTCTTACTTTTACATCAAACACTGGGCCTCGCAAAGGCCGCCCACACGCATTCCAGATGCGAAGCCAGAATTTAGCACGATTTTTGACGGCTTTCAGACCCGGGTCTTCTTTCCAAATTGGACTTCGAGTTTTAAGTTTAACCCGGACAGAGGAGACAGCCACATTCTTAGTTTGTTTTATCCACTCAACTAAGCGAAGGTAATAAACATTCAGTTGCACTCTAGCTTGTGGTAAAAAAACACTCGTGCACAGTAGATTAAAAGGGATCTTGACGCAGGACAACAGAGTTGCTAGGGTAGAAATATATAAAGGCCAATTGGCTTTGCTCCACTCTCCTTTAATACAACATTTGTTATTAGTAGCACAAGAATAATTAGATGGATCAGCGGCTAATCCCACAGTAAAGGAAAGGGGAAATGTGGTCAAAATCACCTTCGTCTTCGTCAACCTTAACGATAGAACAGGGAACATCGGTGGAGCAGATACAATGATCAATATTGGTTTCAGTACCACTATTATGAATATAACTCTAATTAAGAGCTTTGGGTACTATGCGGTAACCAAGTGGCAACGAATCTAAAACTAAGTTGGTACGAGTAAAAGAGCTATGAACATCACTATTGAAGTCACCTATGATTAGGCAACGATACCCATGCTTTTCAATATTGCGTAACACTGTTTTAAGGGATGAGCTGGCATTAGAAAACTTAGAAAAGTGAAGCTAGACGTTTCTGATAACTGGGAAGATATAAATTTTTTAATTAAAGGCGACCAGGTCGTATTGCCATAATATTATCAGAGGAATGACATAAGGTAGGTGACATATTAGTGGCTAATCGATTGATAACACATGCAAAGTTCCCGGAAGTTCGGCCTTTTGTTTTTCAGGCATTAGTGGTAAAGACAATATGGTGGTTACTTGTTCATAGAGGGTTAACGGAGATGGCAGGATGTAGATGTTCCTGTAGCATCACTATTTCAAAATTGTTCATTTTCTGATTTATTGAATAATCTTTTTCTTTGGTGCCATTTATGTTGAAAGAATACACATAAAACGTTACTGTTCCAGTCATTTCTTGTTCGAGGCACACTTAGCTATGGCATTGCGGATTACGCGGCACTTTAGGCTGAATACAACATAGCCTTCACGACATAGCGCACATTTCGGTTCAGCCAAGTATGGTGCGTCTTTTTTGGATAAATGCAGACCGCTGCAGCCAGAACAGCGGGGAGGGCTGGTGCAATTGGCCTTCACATGATCAGGCGACTGGCAATTATAACAGCAGCGGGGAGGACGGAGGCACTCAAATACTCAGAAGGCTTCATATTCTACCTTCAATCCGAGACGAAGTGCATTTGAAAGCCCAGCAGCCTCGGAGAAGAACACCTCAACAGTAAAGGACTGTCTGATACACTTAGCGTCAACGACTCCTTCACGCCCCAAGAACAAACTGACGTCGAAATCTAGCGGTATGGCTTTTACTAATCCAACAATTTTACGCGCTTGAAGTTTTGCATCGCACTTCAGAACATTAAGTACCGAATCAAAAAAGTCCTTTGCAGCAACTGGGTCAATATGCACTGGCTTGGTGTTCCTTGAATTGGTCAATGGCATCGCGACGTTTCACAGGATTGTTAAGCTCAGAAGAAATTCCAGATATCACTAAGGTAGTAGTGGATGTCTTTACAATTGGCTTAAACGAGGCACTGGGTAAGGAGAGAAAATTCTAATCATAAGATGTCACTTTTTCATTTATCTGTTTAAGGGTTTGGTCTAGGGAGCTAATCTTACTGGTCAGCCTGGAATAATTTACTGCGGGGATAACCAGCCCTTCAGTAGGTGAGACAATGACAAAAGTAGGCAGCAGGGAATTATCAGAGTCACATTGACGCAGCAAGTCCAAAATATCTTTCAAATTACTATGCGAAGCTAGGTCATCCTGCCGCTTTGGAACAGCTTCATTTCGATCTGCTATTCCCCAAAACTCCCCTTTGGTATCTTTAATACCTTTATCATTAAAAAATTCCAGTGCGTGATTAACTAACGTCAGTTCATCAATTTCTTCACGAAAATTTGATTGGAGAAACTTCAGAACAGGCAAATATGCTTATTCTATAACATCATCCTTACGTCACAGCAGTAATAACGGCAACGCCAATTCAAGGTTAAAACTGTCCATAGATATAGCCAGGTCAAAATCCAACAAATCAGTCCTTATACGCAAGACCTAGCTATACCTAGATAAAACAAAGTGAGAGAAAATCTCAAAATGAAGAATGAAACAAAAGGGACTTTGGCCAATAGAAGGAAAAGACAAACTAAGCGAAACAGAGATTTCGCCTGTATAAAACAAGACGTCTTCAGCGCTAAAGTTTGATGAAACTGCATAGAGGAACGAAAGATACAAACTAAAATAATATATATAAAACAAAACAAAAATAGGACTAAGAACAATAAAAAATAAAAATAAAATACAAAATAGTATTTATATATACAATTCTACTGTAACTGAGTACCAAAGAGCGTTTCTATAAAAAATTACGAGTAACTTCAATAAACACACAATATCAACTGGATAAAACATAAGAAAATGAATAAAAATTATTTATTTTGCTATGAAATAGTCCTTTTGTTGGCCTCCAATGCTACAATGTTTCTTGCTCTTGTATTTACTCCAGTCCCCTGGTGAATTGGAAAACCTTATTATCATTGTCAACTATAGGTCCACTTTTACGATTAATGTCATAAATCGAGTCAACATTTAAAATAAGCAAAACATATGCTTCTTCATTTCAATGGCTTTTATAGCCCATTGTTTCAAGCATCTATCACTAGATGTGGCAGTAGCCTCGTTAAATTATATGTAACGATGAATGTAGTCAAAAATGTGTTCTGCCAAAGCTAAAAGGATATTTTCAGGAGGTTTTCATGATGCAGGCAAAAGGCTTGGCAAAATTAATTTATGTTGGAAAATGTATTTCACTGTTTGGGTTTTTATCCTTTTTGGCTAAAAAACGGAATTTCTAAGAGCCACAAGGATGCAATCTATGGTGAAACACGAAAATTAGTACTTCTTGGTTAAAAAAGCTGGTAAAGAGGCATATTGAATATTCACCTTCTCAAAAATATAAGCTGACATCACTTGTAAAGTTTAGTTCTTTTGGTAGTGAATGGCATAAACTTTAAAACATTAGGGATAAGATCAGTAAAAGGGAGCCTTACTATGGTGGAAAGAGAAAGGTGCCAGTAATTGAAAGAAGAGAATAACTAGGCTTTTGATGAGTGAAAGAGAGGAGGGGTAGATAAGAATATATTTAGGCAATTTATATTAGGTTGAAATTTAGGCAAATCAGGGGGATAGCGGACGTAAAAGAAGACTTTTTCACCTTAAAGTAATTGCGACGAATCCGCGATTTCGTCAATTCTTAAGAAGTAATTGCTAATATACCCCTCATTTTTTGATTAACGAATAAAGAAAGAATTCTAAATTTCATAAATAAAGTGGCAGTAGATAGGTTTACGCACCCACCCCTTATTTCAAACTAAATATAGAATTTACAAGGGCCATGAAAAATGCAATTCTTGGTGAAAATAAAAAAATTGTACTTTTTGGTCGAAAAGTTTTCTCTCGCGTACGCCAGTAAATGTAAATATTAAAATCATAGGCAGTAGAATAGCGCTGCCTAAGTAAATAACCATGTTGGCACAATGTATTATTTTTTTTTGGTCTTAGACCAGGGCACTTCGTATCGAAGGGTTGTCGTAGAAACTTCGAAAAGGGCTCATTCGATTGGAAATTGGAGTGGCTTGTGCCCCTTTTAATAGACGAAAGTGATTGGAAGGCAACTCCATGCCCACCATTCCCCCAAACACATACAATCAAAATTTTGAGGTAGCCATTTTGTTCAACGTTGTTGAATGGTCCGAAAATTAGGTCTTTTATGATGACAACCCCCCACAGCCCTCAGGTTAAGGGTTGTAAATTATGCCCTGGGGCATATAAGGTTTTTATAGAAAGTGTTGTCGTTGAAACTCCAAAAAGGGTTCATTTGATTGGAAATTGAAGGAGCTAGTGCGCTTTCTAATAGTCGGAAGTGATTGAAGGGCAAATAACCTCCCAAGCCCACCATTTCCCCAAAGGCATCCAATCAAAATTTTGAGATAGCAATTTTCTTCAACGTAGTTGAAAGTTCTGGAAATTAGGTCTTTGAGGATGACAACAGCCCCCCCCCAGCCCTCTGAGCAAGGCTCGGAAGTTATGCCCTTGGGGCATATAAGGTTTTTATTGAAAGCGTTGTCGTAAAAACTTCAAAAGGGCTCATTCGATTGGAAATTAAAAGGGCTAGTGCCTTTTCTAATAGTTGAAAGTCATTGGAGAGCAACTAACGCCGCTCTCACGCCCATCATTTCCCCAAAAATATCCCATCAAAATTTTGGGATAGCCATTTTTTTTAACGTAGTTGAAAGTTCTGGTAATTAGGTCTTTGAGGATGACAACCCCCTCACTGCCCTCAGGGTAAGGTTTGTAATTTATGCCCTTGGGGCCTTTAAGGTGTTTATAGAAAGGGTTGTTGTAGATACTCAGAAAAGATTCATTCGATTGGAAATTGAAAGGCCTAGTGCCCTTTTTCATAGACGAAAGTTATTGGAAGGCTTGACATTTTTATAGTAAACATCAATGTGTGTACAATGTATTATTATTTTTTTCTTTTTTTTTGTTTAGAACAGGGCACTTCGTATCAAAGAAGTTTTCTTAGGAACTTCGAAAAAGGCTCATTCTATTAAAAATAGAAAGGGATAAAAAAGTGCTAATAGTTGAAAATGATAGGAGGGCAACTAATTTCCCTACCACTACCCCCCTCCCCTTTTCTTATTATGTTTAAAAACTAAATGTTGCCTTAAGATTAAATCAAAATGCACTGTGTTAATGCTAATTCCCAATAAGGCATCTCTTCAGTATCCCAAGAACGACTGAGGGCATTATGTTCAAACTATTGGGGCTACTTTTGCCCTTAAAATTTAACCAAATCAAAATAGCGTAAGTGCATCCAAGCTATCAAAGAAAATAAACAGTTTTTTTTTGCGAATGATATCGAGTTTTCTATTTCAGGTCAACTAGAGGAGGTATGAAACTAAGCTAAACACCTCTATTTTTGTCCAAATTTTTAAAAGGGTGTATGTTGTTAAATATTGCAGAAAATTTTTCTCCAGCATACAGATAGCAGGCCAAACTATAAAGTCTTTAAAAAAGCTAAAAGATTTAAAGCATTATTTTCTTTTTTCCGGAAAAGACTATGTCAATATAAAACGAACAGAAATTAATTAAAAAAACTTATGTCACAATATAAGTTTTTCAAAGAAAAGTAAAGAACCCCTTAAAACAAAAATGAGCAAAAATAAAATAAAATAATCTACCAAGCGTGAAACTACCACAAATCAGCATCGATAAATAAATGAAACCCAAAACGAACAGAAATTACAATAAATAACCGAGCCAAACTCAAAGCGAGCAGAAATTAACATAGCTAAGCTAAACACCTCTATTTGTGTCCAAATTTTTAAAAGGGTGTAGCTTGTTAAAAATTGCAGAAAATTTTTCTTCAGCATACAGATAGCAGGCCAAACTATAAAGTCTTAAAAAAAGCAAAAAGATTTAAAGCATTATTTTCTTTTTTCCAGAAAAGACTATGTCAATATAAAACGAACAGAAATTAATTAAAAAAACTTATGCCACAATATAAGTTTTTCAAAGAAAAGTAAAGAACCCCTTAAAACAAAATGAGCAAAAATAAAATAAAATAATCTACCAAGGGTGTAACTACCACAAATCAGCATCGATAAATAAATGAAACCCAAAACGAACAGAAATTACAATAAATAACCGAGCCAAACTCAAAGCGAGCAGAAATTAACATGAGTAGGGCTCAAAAGTCCTATGCCATCCCAAGGCCAGAAAATAATTTGCACTTTACTGAAAAAAAATTCAAATGAATGTGCATTGTCAGTTTAATATGGATATACTGATATTTTGTAATCAAAATGTTAATATTATTTGAATGATTAAAGCTATAAAAGTAAAATCATTTATATTTATTTAGTAAAGTGAAAATTATGTTCCGGCCTTGGGATGGTATAAGGGTTTTGAGCCCTACTCATGTTAATATTTGCTCGCTTTGCGTTTGACTCGGCTATTTATTGTAATTTCTGTTCGTTTTGGGTTTCATTTATTTGTCGATGTTGAGTTGTGGTAGTTTCACGCTTGATAGATTATCTATTTTATTTTTCCTCATTTTTAGTTTAATGGGGTTCTCCAACTTTCTTTGAAAAACCTATTTTGTGGGAAAAGATTTTTATTAATTTAAAAAAAAACTGATATTGAAATGGTGAATCTTTTGTAAGAATATAGAATTTTGACATGAAATAAAGGGTTTCCGCTATTGAAATTCGAAATTAAGAATCAGAATTTGTTTAAAAACTGAAAAATACCATAAAGTAGAAAGGCCTTACTTGAAGAAAAATTACATTTAAATCCTTCAACTTTTTTGAAAACTTAAACCTTTGACACAAAATGATTTGTGCTACTAAAATTCCAAAAAAAGTCTTAACTATTGAAACAAAGGAGGACAATACGAAATAGAAAGCCTTTAGTTCCATAGTTATTTTTTTTTAGTTGCAAATATTTAGTAATTTAGGGCAAATGAGAAAAATTGGTGTTTCCTCGTCCCAATGATTGAATGACTTTTTGTTAACATTACCTGTTGGCAGTTTGCAAAAATATCGATACTCATGGCAGTGTTGCTAAACCAGAAACAGTTGAAATTGTTGACGGGGAAAAATAGGTTGCTCAGAATATGAGCATTTTTTCTGTTTGAATGAGCCCTCTTTTACTCTTCTAGGGCTATTCGCTAAATACTCTAACCCATGGAGAAAAAAAAAGAAGAAAAAGAAACAAATAAAATAGAAACCGTGATATTTCGTTCAAAAAAAAAAAAAAAAAAAATACACGTCAGGGTTCTCTGATACGCTGAATCTGATAGTGTTATTTTCAATAAAGTCACTCGACTTTTTTAGAATGTTTTCTTTTATTTTCAAAATCATCCAAATCTTTTCAGGTTTGTAGCTTTCTGATGGATAAAACTAAACTAAACGGATTTTATATATTTAGAATCAGCATATAAATCCAATTCCTTATATGTATCTATTATTATTATTATTATTATTATTATTATTATTATTATTAGTATTATCATTATTATTATTATTATTATTATTATTGTTATTATTATTATTATTGTTATTACTACTATCAAATTTCTTTTCGCTAAGATTTTCGGTTGCTATTGGGTTGATTAAATCTTTACTTACAGTTTATTACTACAAACTTTTTGGTAGTTAATTGACCTGTATAAACTGATACAAGGCAAGGGTTGTAAGTTATACCCTTTGGGTATATAAGTTTTTTTATCATAGAAAGCGTTGAGGTAGAAACTTCAAAAAGGAATCATTCTATTGGAAATTGAAACGGCTAGTGCCGTTTTTAATAGTCGACAGTGATTGGATGGCAAGCAACCCCCTCTCATACCCACCATTCCCCGAAACACATCCAATCAAAATTTTGAGGTAGCCATTTTGTTCAACGTAGTTGAAAGGTCAGAAATTAGATCTTATAGGATGATAACCCCTTGCCCAGAGCCCTCAGGGCAAGGGTTGTAAATTATGGCCTGGGGCGTATAAGGTTTCTATAGAAAGCGTTGTCGTAGAAACTCCAAAAAGGTTTCATTCGATTGGAAATTGAAGGGGCTAGTGCCCTTTTTAATAGTCGGAAGTGATTGAAGGGCAACTAACTTCCTCTCAAGCCCACCGTTTCCCCAAAGGCATCCAATCAAAATTTTGAGATAGTAATTTTCTTCAACGTAGTTGAAAGTTCTGGAAATTAGGTCTTTGAGGATGACACCCCCCCCCCCAGCCCTCTGAGCAAGGTTTGTAAGTTATACCCTGGGGGCATATAAGGTTTTCATTGAAAGAGCTGTCGTAAAAACTTCAAAAGGGCTCATTCAATTAGAAATTAAAAGGGCTAGTGCCTTTTCTAATAGTTGAAAGTCATTGGAGAGCAACTAACGCCGCTCTCACGCCCACTATTTCCCCAAAAATATCCCATCAAAATTTTGAGATAGCCATTTTGTTTAACGTAGTTGAAAGTTCTGGTAATTAGGTTATTGAGGATGACAACCCCCTCACTGCCCTCAGGGTAAGGTTTGTAATTTATGCCCTTGGGGCCTTTAAGGTGTTTATAGAAAGGGTTGTTGCAGAAACTCAAAAAGGATTCATTTGATTGTAAATTGAAAGGCCTAGTGCCCTTTTTCATAGACGAAAGTTATTGGAAGGCTTGACACATTTATAGTAAACATCGATGAGGGTACAATGTATTATTATTTTTTTCTTTTTTTTGTTTGGAACAGGGCACTTCGTATCGAAGAAGTTTTCTTAGGAACTTCGAAAAGGGCTCATTCGATTGAAAATAGAAAGGGATAAAAAAGTGCTAATAGTTGAAAATGATTGGTGGGCAACTAATTTTCCTCCCAAGCCCCCCCTCCCATTTGCCTAATATGTTTAAAAACTAAATGTTGCCTTAAGATTAAATCGAAATGCACTTTGTTAATGCTAACTCCCAATAAGGCATCTCAGCAGTATCCCAAGAACGACTGAGGGCATTATGTTCAAACTTTTGGGGCTGCTTTTGCCCTTAAAATTTAACCAAATCAAAATAGCGTAAGTGCATCCAAGCTATAAAAGAAAGTAAACAGTTTTTTTTGCGAATGGTATCGAGTTTTCTATTTCAGGTCAACTAGAGGAGGTATGAAACTAAACTAAACACCTCTATTTGTGTCCAAATTTTTAAAAGGGTGTATGTTGTTAAAAATTGCAGAAAATTTTTCTTCAGCATACAGATAGCTTGCCAAACTCAAAAATGAGCAAAAATAAAATAAAATAATCTACCAAGCGTGAAACTACCGCAAATCAGCATCGATAAATAAATGAAACCCAGAACAAACAAGAATTACGATAAATAACCAAGTCAAACTCAAAACGAGCAGAAATTAACATGAGTAGGGCTCAAAACTCCTATGCCTTCCCAAGGCCAGAACATAATTTGCACTTTACTGAAAAAAATAAAAATGAATGTGCATTGTCAGTTTAATACACATATACTGATATTTAGTAATCAAAATGTTAATATTATTTGAATGATTAAAGTTATAAAAGTAAAATCCTTTATATTTTTTTTAGTAAAGTGCAAATTATGTTCTGGCCTTGAGATGGCATAAGCGTTCTGAGCCCTACTCATGTTAATATTTGCTCGCTTTGCCTTTGACTCGGCTATTTATTGTAATTTCTGTTCGTTTTGGGTTTCATTTATTTATCGATGTTGATTTGTGGTAGCTTCACACTTGATAGATTATTTATTTTATTTTTGCTCATTTTTAGTTTAATGGGGTTCTCCAACTTTCTTTGAAAAACCTATTTTGTGGGAAAAGATTTTTATTAATTTAAAAAAAAAACTGATTTTGAAATGGTGAATCTTTTCTAAGAAGATAGAATTTAGACATGAAATAAAGGGTTTCCGCTATTGAAATTCGAAATTAAGAATCAGAATTTGTTAAAAACTGAAAAATAGCATAAAGTAGAAAAGACTTACTTGAAGAAAAATTACATTTAAATCCTTCAACTTTTTTGAAAACTTAAACCTTTGACACAAAAT
This sequence comes from Artemia sp. Qi Xiang Cuo, assembly GCF_049724085.1. Classification (NCBI taxonomy): domain Eukaryota; kingdom Metazoa; phylum Arthropoda; class Branchiopoda; order Anostraca; family Artemiidae; genus Artemia; species Artemia sp. Qi Xiang Cuo. The sequence goes on along the minus strand of NC_142813.1, from coordinate 39,866,139 downwards.
GATTTGTGCTACTAAAATTCCAAAAAAAGTCTTAACTATTGAAACAAAGGAGGACAATACGAAATAGAAAGCCTTTAGTTCCATAGTTATTTTTTTAGTTGCAAAAGTTGCAAATATTTAGTAATTTAGGGCAAATGAGAAAAATTGGTGTTTCCTCGTCCCAATGATTGAATGACTTTTTGTTAACATTACCTGTTGGCAGTTTGCAAAAATATCGATACTCATGACAGTGTAGCTAAACCAGAAACAGTTGAAATTTTTGACAGGGAAAAATAGGTTGCTCAGAATATGAGCATTTTTTTCTGTTTGAATGAGCCCTCTTTTGCTCTTCTAGGGCTATTCGCTTAATACTCTAACCCGTGGAGAAAAAACAAGAAGAAAAAGAAACAAATAAACAAGAAGCCGTGATATTTCGTTCAAAAAAATTCCACGTCAGGGTTCAATGATACGCTGAATCTGATAGTGCTATTTTCAATTAAATCTTTACTTACAGTTTATTACTACAAACTTTTTGGTAGTTAATTGACTATTATACTTCCGATTCCTTAAAATACATGTGAGTAGTTTTGCATTTTCGACGGTTGACTACAAAGTAGGAAAGAACGAGTCATGGCGCATAGGAACCCAAAATTAAAAAACACTTTTTGAATAAACTTTCGAGTAAAAAAAAATACTGCCATTATGATTCAGATTTATCTTACTGGTAAAGTTTAATTCCGAAGGCAAATTTAGGGGAATTTCGTTCATAGAAAATGTTGTCGGATCGAAAAAAAAGATAAACAACTACTAACATCAGCTGGATTAAAATACTTCCCCCCCTCTCCCTTAAATTTATTTATTATTATTATTATTATTACTATTATTATTATTATTATTATTATTATTATTATCATTACTATTATTATTATTATTATTGTTATTATTATTATAATTATTGTTATTACTATTATTATTATTATTATTATTATTATTATTATTATTATTATTATTATTATTATTATTATTATTATTATTATTATTATTATTATTATTATTATTATTATTATTATTATTAATATTATTATTATTATTATTATTATTATTATTATCATTATTATTATTATTATTATTATTATTATTATTATTATTATTATTATTATTATTATTATTATTATTATTATTATTATTATTATTATTATTATTATTATTATTATTATTATTATTATTATTATTATTATTATTATTATTATTATTATTATATATTATTATATATTATTATTACTACTATCAAATTTTTATTTGTTAAGAGTTTCGGTTGCTATTGGGTTGATTCAATCTTTACTTACAGTTTATTACTATAAACTTTTTGGTAGTTAATTAACCCGTATAAACTATTATACTTCCGATTCCTTAAAATACATGTGTGTAGTTTTGAATTTTCGACGGTTGACTACAACCTAGGAAAGAACTAGTCATGGCGCATAGGAACCCAAAATTAAAAAACACTTTTTGAATAAACTTTCGAGTAAAAAAAAATACTGCCATTTGAAGCTGATTCAGATTAGCATTATTCAGATTTATCTTACTGGTAAAGTTTAATCGCGAAGGCAAATTTAGGGGAATTTCGTTCATAGAAAATTTTGTCGGAACGAAAAAAAAAAGATAAACAACTACTAACATCAGCTGGATTAAAATACCTCCTCCCCTCCCCCTCAGTTTTATTTATGACCCATTGGCACGGAATTAAGCATCATATTTATTCTGAAACCTTAAAATTGCATCTCCAAAATAGATTGGAGTAGAAATGGCTGTGAATAGTCTTAAAATACTTGCAATATTATTACTGCTTGAAAAAATTCACAATGATTTAAAAGACCTATGTTTTAACTTTTCCAATATTGTCGGGGTAACTCAAGTTATCGGATATAATCTGCATGTTGACGCAAACACGTGATGTAGCTGCTACATTTAACACCATTGCTGCTAACCTGGGCATGGTATTCAGGGCAGAGGATTCTAGTATCGACTGTTTTCCCAATAAGGCGCGAACATGACCCGGCTATGATATAGATTCTTTTATTCTTACCCAACGAACTACTTTTCCCCTAAGAGATTTCCCCATGTTAAATAGTGTTTCTTAATGTGAGGAACTTGGTCTTTTATCTTTTGAAGGAGGTAGGATATTTTTTTCATGGATGTGTTTTCTATTTTCCAGACTAAAAACAAACAATCCTCTGGGATGTTCATTGTTTTGCAACTAACTTATCGATCTCTTAGGATTTTTTTGATAGTGCAATGTCTTAATTTTGCGACTTAAAATTTTCAATAGGATTGCTTTCTGTAATTTTCTAGGCCTTTTTTGCCTTGCAATTCATGCTAATATCAAAATGATTGAATTATTTATGACTATTTCTGGAGCCTTAGTTTTTTTCATTTTTTCAAATAAACTCTAATTTATAAGGGTCGTTATATGGTAAGTACCAGTCATTGGCCTTTTTAAGAAAGTCATCTTATTCTTCTTTTCAGATATTATTAAGTGTTCCGGAGAACAAAAAGGAAGAATTTCAAAAGCTCATAGAATATTCTTTGGAGAGAGACAGAGATATTCAAGATGGGAAAGGCCCGAGCATTGTTAAAAAAATACTGGATAAAAGAGAGCATAATACTTTTATTTATTCGAAAAATAACAATCCTCTTCCTCAGTGGTTTTCTACTGGTTATAGGAATCGTAATTTCCCCTCGTGGATGCTTCATATTGCCTGCAACCACAAATTTCATCATTTGGCTCAGGTAGAGAAAAAAGCAGGCCTTATAGCCTGTTAAGTGCGATTGAAATATTCAGAGCAATTTCAGCAGTTTTACTAAGTGTTGATTATCCCGAAATATCATTGTCACGCAGTGGCAGTGCAGAAGCTGTAAGAATTGAACTTGGTGTACGGGTCGGTGGCAAGCTGGAGCATAGGTTTATTTCGTTTTATAACAATGAGAGCCAAAGAGTTCCTCAATTAAGTGAAATCCCCGAATTATATTCTCGTATTCGACTTGATTTTTTTAAGGATGTCTCAAGGGTTGATGAAGCTTGTAGTAGAATAGTTGATTTATTTCCAGATAATCTCAAAATATTTATTTGTTCGGTAATTTTTTGGGTTCAAGTTTCAAGTGCAACCTTGCAACATTTTCAAAGCCTAGTATTAATGGCATTGATGTTTGAAGCAGTTCCTCGCCAAATAGGTTGGGTTCAAAGTGCCGAAACAACAGAATGGCTAAAAGAAAAATTCAAATCAAGTGATCGCAGTATTTGTCAACTTTGGTGCAATTTACGTATAGAGGACTGTCATTATACGGAAGAAAAGCTTCAAAAATTGTATGAATTAGATCTATTTAAATCGATTGGATATGACAAAGATACAGTGCACACGTTTGCTGAGTTTCAAATGATTTTTTCTTTGCAATCACTTTAAATCAGCTGCTAGAGCGTCCGTATCCTGAAACTAATATGATGACACATTACAATGGACTATTTCTCCATAACGCAGTGAATTTTACATCTAGGATGCCGGATTGGATGCAAGAAGTTAAAAATGCATGTTCAGTACACTCCTTACTAGAAGAGGTCTTCGACGCATTTTCTGAAGTTACGGTGAACTTGAAAAATTTACCCGAAGAATACAAAAAACCTAGGAAAAGCAAAGGAAAAACAAGAAAGAACAAGATTACACAGAGTCAACCTGACGAATTCACTTTACTTGGCAACAGGTTTGCTGGAATTCAGATTTCATTTAAAAAAGTTGATTTAAAAGATAAAAGGGGAAGAAAGAAAAGATTAAGAGAAAAAGGATTTTTATTCGATGCTTATTATTTTCCTTTTAAGGCCATTTGAAGTCCTTGACAAAGTATTTACGATATAGATTTGTATTTTTTGTCACTGGTGATTTGAAGAAATGTTTGTTGGATTTCCTAGTTTCTTTTCTGTGCTTCTCGAAAAGTTAGAACAGAGAATTTATTAACCTCCTTGATTCAAGAAGAACAGCTCAAACTGCTGTAATAACAGGCATCGATAGTGATGTTCAAGTTTCAATTTAAAAAAGCGTGGCTGCATGGTTCCCTTGTATCCCTTCCTCTGAGTCTGACTATAAAAGGGAACAGGCTACTATGAAAGGAACTTGAAGGTTTCAGAATGATACTATCTTCGTTGGTTCAATAGCTGAAGGTAATTGTCTAAAGATTAACAACCAAGTTATGCTGGATAAGGTGATTTAAGATTAAGTTGCATGAGCCCTCCAAGGGTTACTTGTCTCATTGATTTGTTCTCAATGGTAGATATATTTTCATTGTAGATTAGGGGTTGGCACCGTTCCTGCTTTTGGCTAAAACGGAAACGGTAAAAAATGGCAATGAAAAAACGAAACAGAAACAGATTCTAACAGAAACGAAAAAAATGAATTCCGTTTCTATTTTTCGGTATTTTTTTTTACCAAAAAAAGATTTTTTCTGTTTTTTCTGTTTTAAGAGATATTTTCGTTTTTTTTTTTTGATTTTTGGGGTTTATGAGAGGAAAATGAACATTGAAAAACATTGATTAATAAAAAAGATCAAATATAAAAAGACCAAACATTCAAAAATACCATATAAATCAAAACTTAAAAGCATTCGAAGTTCAAGTGACTTTGCAGTCATACGTGACGACTGCTTTCGCGTAAAGTACCCAGCAATACTAAATGCACTCTCACTTGGTACTGAAGTTGCAGGCGTTGCGAGATACATACAAGCAATTTCACTTAGCTCTGGGTAAGTGTAGAAACATTCATTCCAAAATTCTAGCCGATCAGAAATATTTTTTCCTGATCTACGACTCTCACTCAAGAACACTGTAGTCTGGGTGCCAAGTGCCAAAAACTCAACACCCCCCCCCCTGCTGTAAAAGGTACAAATTGTTGGAGACCGGATTCTGGTTCTGGTCATTTTGACCCTGCTGATCACGAATCTGTCGGGACCTGTGACCGCCGGCAAATGTTTCAAATGTTTCATTTTTTGATGGCGTAACAAGAATAAATTCCTAATTTTTTGCTTTAACTGATGAAAAATTAACGAAGCTAATGTTTAATTATTTTTCTCTAAGCTAATTTGGCAATCAGAGCACCAAAACATGCCATAATATAAATAACTGGATGCAAATAGACTCATCTAAACACTGAGTTTAGCAAAAAAAAAAAAAATTACACCAACAAAGTATAATGATCGATGAGATAACGATAATATTTCCAGACAGATTAAAAACGCTGATCACACATCTACCAGGTTCCTGGATCTCTGAGCTTACTTGGAGCTCAACTTTTTATACGCGTATTTAAAAAAAAATATTTATGAAGCTTAGCTTTTGTACCTTTGATCTTTGAACCCTCTCAGGTTAATTTTATAATATATATACATATATATATATATATATATATATATATATATATATATATATATATATATATATATATATATATATATATATATATATATATATATATATATATATATATATATATATATATATATATATATATATATATATATATATTTTATATATATATATATATATATATATATATATATATATATATATATATATATATATATATATATATATATATATATATATATATATATATATATATATATATATATATATATATATATATATATATATATATATATATATATATATATATATATATATATATATATCCAATAATCCGAAAATCAAGTCCAAATTAGAGCAAATCAACATCAATAAGCATACGTCTATGTTCCGAAACCAAGCTATAGCACCTTAAATCTAAAAAACTTTATATTCCCCAGGTGATCACCACATATCGGGGCTCATCAGATGAAAACTCATTGCCTAAATGGGTTTTCGCACTTAAATTTCACTAACCAGGCAAAATGAGTGCGCCATGCCATAATCTGGCATACCCCTATGTTGTTACACCTATGGAATAATCATAAACAAAATCCAAAATATCCCAAAAATATAAAAATATGTACCCCAGAAAAAATTCTTCCAAGCATCCTTAACTAACCTTCAATTAAAACTGAGAGCCAAACCTTCAGCCAGTTTTACTACAAACAGTTACATATCCCTAGACATCCCCCCGGAACAGTTTCACTCTCCCTCACATTATAAGAAATCAATTCCAAATATCCTAATTTAATTTTTACACAAATGTGAGAACTAACTTATTACTGCCGGGACGAGAAACTATACTCATCCAACAGCTTACCGTAAAATATCATTCAAGAGATCTTGATAACCCTTATTATACTTAAGTAAAAGTTGATTATACTGAAAACAAAGCTTTTTAAATTGCCAAGCAAGTTTATTGGCGGAAAAACCTCTTACGATTAGCTTCTTGCTAAGTAACATACATCTGTTTCTAGTATTGATGTAATTAGTAAAAATTCTTGCATATCTAAATAGTTGGGAAAAATATGATGAATATGTTATATTCGAATGAATATTACTGTTTGGAAATGGAAAATTAACTATTTCAACATTAAAATTGTCTGTTTTATTATATATTTTAAAAATTATTGTATTATTAGGTGCCACATTAATATCTAAATCTAGAAAATAGTCATAATTGCCATTCCCATTACTGGATTCCAGATTTAACTCTGGTGGATATATTTTACTTGAAATCTCTAAGAAATTTGAACGATTTATCACCAGAAGGTTATCTTAATATCTTTTATTATTTGAGAGCAAATACTTTATGTTACTTGGATTCTTTTTATCCATCATATAATCATATTCTAAATAATTTAAAAACAGGTCCGCTGTAACTGGACTGGCATTATCCCCCATAGGGATTCCAATACTTTGATTATATAGATTACCATTAAATTTTATAAAAGCATTAAATAGAACAAATTCTAGTAGATCATAAATCTTATCTAGGCTGTAACATCTTGAACTAGTGGTTTCTTTTAAAATAATTAGTACATCTCGCCTTCTTATTATACGTATCAATTTTTAAAAATGGCAAATTAGACAAAAGAAAAACTTTTTTAATAATCTATTTTAAATTTATAAATACTAAATTAATGGGTAAATTTGTATATAATGTAGTTAAATCAAACGAGTGCACTCTTTTGGCTGAAACTAAAGCAAGAGAGTCTATTACTTGCAGCGAATTATTAACGCTCCAATATGGATTAAACTTAGAAAATTTTTTAATTCCCGAGCAAAAAGCCTTAAATTTATTTTTGAACTCTCCTAAAATACACGACAGGTCAGTAGCCGCAACTCTGGTCAGGCATCTTGCTGCACCTGCAATAAAGCACAGTTTCGGGGGATTTTTAAAAAATTTTGCCGTCCATTATAAAAATGGAAAATTTTAAAGCATATCACAATGTTTCACTGCCAATCAAGGACAGTTGGCCTTATTGCCATTTTTACAAGAGCAGTAAGTTATCACAGACATCACTGATGGAGGCCTGAGAAAAACTCATTGCCTATACAGGTTTGGGCACTTAAATTTTCTTACCCAGGCAAATGAGCGCGCCTGCCATAGAACCATATGGCATACCCCTATGTAATGTCACCTCTGGAATATCTATGAACAAGACAATACCCAAAACTATAAAAATATACCCAAAAAATTTTCAAAGCTTCCTTCACCACCGCTCACCTAAAACTGAATCAAAGTAAAAATTCCAAACTGAAAGAATAACCCTTCAGCTAGTTTACCTCCCATAATTGCATAACACCAACTGTCAACGAAAGCCTATTCACTTTCAAGCCTAATTTCTATGAAATCATTTCAAACTATCCTCCGTAAGTCAGCACCTGCTTGTGTCAAAACAAACATTAAATTCCAAAATTATAAAGGGAAGAGAAAAAAACATCCAACAAGCTACCTCAAAATATCATTCAAAATATCTTGATAATTTTGATTATACTTATTTAAAAAAAATGATTATATTGAAAACTAAGCTTTTTAAATTGCCAAGCAAGTTTATTGGCAGAAAAACCTCTTACGATGAACTTATGGCTAGGTGTTTGACTTCTACTTTTAGAATCAATGTATTTAGTACAAATTCTTGTATATCTAAATAGTTGGGTAATTTAGGATGAATGTGTTATATTCGAATGTATATTACTTTTAGGAAATTGGAAATTAACTATTTCAAAATTAAAATCATCTGTTTTATTATATATCTTTAACTTAATGTATTATTAGATGTAACATTAATATCTAAATCTAGTAAATGGTCATAATTGTCTTTCCCATTGCTAGATTCCAGCTTTAACTCTGGTGGGTATATCTTATTCAAAATCTCTAAAAATTCTGCACAATTTATCACCTGGAGGTCATCTAAATATCTTTTATTATTTGAAAGCATATATTTTATATTAGTTCAGTTCTTTTTATCAATCATAAATTTATTCTAAATAGCTTAAAAACAGGTCCACTATAACTGAACTAGCATTACCCCCCATAGGAATTCCAATACTTTGATTACATAGATTACCATTAAATTTTATAAATGTATTAAATAGAATAAATTCTAGTAGATGATAAATCATATCTAAGCTATAATATCTTGAACTAGTGTTACTGTTAAAGTAATTATTCCATCTCGCCTTCTTATTTTACGTATCAATTTTTAGAAAAGCCAAATAAGACAAAATAAAAGCTTCTTAATAATCTTTTTTTGAATTTACAAATACTAAATTAATATGTAGATTTGTGTATAATGTATTGAAATCAAATTAGTCTTCTCTTTTGGCTGAAACTAAAGCCAAATAATCTATTACTTGCAATGAATTATTAACGCTCCAATATGGATTAAAATTAGAAAGTTTTTTCCTGAGCAATATGACTAAAATTTATTTTTAATTTCCCATAAAATACATGACAGGTCAGTCGCCACAATTACAGTAGGGAATCTTGCTTCACCCGCAATAAAGCGTGGTTTCGGGGGAATTTTATGAAATTTTGCCGTCCAATATAAAAAAGGGGCATTTTTATCATTATCATTGATATTACTATTAATTTTTCTAAAAAGTATATCTTCTATTCCATTCAATAGACTATTATCAATATCTTGAACCTTTTCATATGTATTCGTTGTACTTACTTCCTTTGCTAAAACATCACAATATAGCTTCTGCCAAATTATTGCAAAATTATTATTCGCTTTATCAATAGGTACAATTACAAAATCTTTCTTTATATTAGCAATCGCTTGTTTTCTCTTAGCATTATAGAAAATTACCTCATTATTACGATTATTTGTCATATTATATATCTTATTTCTAACCCTATTAATAATTAAATTTTTCCAATTTTGAAAACTATTGTTATTAATTTTCTCTTTTTTGCACTACTTACCAATAAATAAATCTAAATCATTATTTAACCCACTAAGCACAATCGAGGGTTTTAGATGATTTGAAAGACGGAATTTAGCCCCCATTTTCATTATACTCAGCAGATCCATTTGTTTTATTTTTGCTAAATCACCTGTTAAAATATGTTCGTAAGTTGGATTAACAAATGATAAAAATTGCTCACACTTACAAACAGGTTTCCAATTACTAACCGTGTCAAAATTCTTAAGTACTAAATTATAACTAAAAATCATTTGTCCTATCGTTATTCAGAACTTATATGTTATAATCAGATTATTATTATAATTTGTAACCTTTAGACTGGGCATCATAAAGAGTTGAAAGTAGAAAGGCCCCTAGTACTCCGAATCCACACCACTTCTGCCATCTACAATTTAGTCTAACGCTGACGGGCTATAATTTATTCAAGGATTATCGGTCGAGTCTAATGAGGTCAATAACATCTCTTTCAAGGTCGATTTATTTGTTGTTTTCAAGTGTATTGTCTCCGGGACGAAGTTTGCACATGCGCATCAACGAGGGAGAGATGTATTTATCCACGAAGGGGAGAGAATTTCTGAGAAATTGATTTGCATAATTGAGGGGAATGTATTGATCGACTCGAGGGGAATTTATTTGTTGTTTCTAAGGGGAATTATTGATCCATGAAAGGGGAATTTATTTGTTGTTTCTAACGGGAATTATTTATTCAAGAAAGGGGAATTTATTTGTTGTTTCTAAGGGGAATTATTGATTCACGAAAGGGAATTAGAAATGACATCACTTGTTTCCTTGGAATTATGCGGGACTCTAAAGAGATAGAAATTTCATTTTTAAATACGGCTTCTCAGGTCATTAGACTTAGCGATAAATTGATATTCTATCGAAGCCATAATAGTGTAACCAAGAACATCTTAAAGATGAAGAGATTAACGCGGGAGATGGTTTCCTAGGAATTTCAAATGTGACAGCGCAGGGATGCCAAAACAAAAGGAACACGCAGAAATTACGTTTTAGGGATTATTTGGGTGAAACCGTTTTGAGACATTTTAGAAGATGATTTAAGGGAAACCGTTTGAGGTATTTTAGAAGATGATTTTAGAAGATGATTTAGAAGATGAATTGATTGTGAAACTCTATGGTCGTTATAATACACAAGTTCTATTTGAACAGTATTGTGAGGTCCCTACCCCAAAAACCCCTACCCCAACAACCCCCCTACCCCAACCCCAAATGGACCCGACCCCCCTACCCCAACCCGAAGGAACTCCCCGGCCCCGGTCCCCCAATGGCCCCCCAGGCCCCCAAAGGGCCCCCGGGCCCCTAAAGAGCCCCGGGCCCCAAAAGCCCCCCCGGGGCCCCAAAGAGCCCCCCAATTTTTTTGCCCCCCCCCCCCATTTTTTTAATACTTTTTTATTTGCGAATTTGAGACACAGAAGGGCCCCATCCCCCCAAAGTTTGGCTCCCCATCCCACCATTAGTGTTTTGTTGTGGTTTACCTTGTCACAGTTACATTCTCTTTATTTTTCAAAGATCATTTGTATTTTTTTCGTTGAAATGCAAGAGTTGGAATATTCCAGTAGTGTTTTGTTATGGTTTACCTTGTCACAGTTACATTCTCTTGATTTTTCAAAGTTCAGTTTGGATTTCTTTCGTTGAAAAGCAAGAGTTGGAATATTTCAGTAGTGTTTTGTTGTGGTTTACCTTGTCACAGTTTCATTTTCTTGATATTTCAAAGTTCACTTTGAATTTCTTTCGTTGAAATGCAAGAGTTGGAATATTTCAGTAGTTTTTTGCCGTTGCTTACCTTGTCATAGCTACATTCTCTTGATTCTTAAAATTTTATTTTGAATTTTTTTCATTGAAATGTAAGAGTTGGAATAATTCACTATTGTTTGGTCATGGTTTACCTTGTCACACTTACATTCTCTTGACTTTTCAAAGTTCATTTGGAATTTCTTTCATTGAAATGCAAGAGTTGGAATATTTCAGTAGTGTCTTGTTGTGGTTTACCTTTTCACAGTTACATTCTCTTGATTTTTCAAAATTCATTTTGGATTTCTTTCGTTGAAATGCAAGAGTTAGAATATTTCAGTAGTGTTTTGTCGTAGTTTACCTTGTCACAGTTACATTCTCTTGACTTTTCAAAGTTCATTTTGAATTTCTTTCGTGAAATGCAAGAGTTGGAACATTTCAGTAGTGTTTTGCCGTGGTTTACCTTGCCACAGTTACATTCTCTTGATTTTTCAAAGTTCATTTTGAATTTCCTTGGTGAAATGCAAGAGTTGGAATATTTCAGTAGTGTTCTGTCGGGGTTTACTGTGTCACAGTTGCAGTTTATTGATTTTTTCAAATCTCATTTTGTATTTATTTCCTACAAGTACAAGAGTTGGAATATTTCAGTAGTGCTTTATCGTGTTATAAAGTGTCACAGTTACATTCTCTTCATTTTTCGAAGTTAATTTTGAATTTCTTAAGTTAAAATGCGTTTTTTTGTGCTTTACCTTGACACAGTTACATTTTCTTGATTTTTCAAAGTTCATTTGGATTTCTTTCGTTGAAATGCAGGAGTTGGAATATTTCAGTAGTGTTTTGTCGTGGTTTACCTTGTCATAGTTACATTCTCTTGATTTTTCAAAGTTCATTTTGAATTTCTTGCGTAGAAATGCCAGAGTTGGAATATTTCAGTAGGGTTTTGTCGTGGTTTACCTTGTCACAGTTAAATTCTCTGGATTTTTAAAAGTTCATTTTGGATTTCTTTCATTGAAATGCAAGAGATGGAATATTTCAGTAGTGTTTTGTCGTTGTTTACCTTGTCTCAATTACATTCTCTTGATTTTTCAAAGTTCATTTTGGATTTCATTCATTGAAATGCAAGAGTTGGAATATTTCAGTAGTGTTTTGTCGTGGTTTACCTTGTCACTGTTACATTCTCTCGATTTTTCATAGTTCTTTTTGGATTTCTTTCATTGAAATGCAAGAGTTGGAATATTTCAGTAGTTTTTTGTTGTGGTTTACCTTGTCAAAGTTATATTCTCTTGATTTTTCAAAGTTCATTTTGGATTTCTTTCATTGAAAGCAAGAGTTGGAATATTTCAGTAGTGTTTTGTTGTGTTTTACCTTGTCACAGTTACATTTTCTTGATTTTTCAAAGTTCATTTTGGATTTCTTTCGTTGAATTGCAAGAGTTGGAATATTTCAGTAGTGTTTTGTCGTGGTTTACCTTGTCACACTTACATTCTCTTGATTTTTCAAAGTTCATTTTGGATTTCTTTCACTGAAATGCAAGAGCGAATATTTCAGTAGTGTTTTTTTATGGTTTGCCTTGTCACTGTGACATTCTCTGGATGTTTCAAAGTTCAGTTTGTATTTCTTTCATTGAAATATAAGAGCAGGAATATTTAAGTTGTGTTTTGTCGTGGTTTACCTTGTCAATGTTGCATTTTCTTGATGTTTCAAAGTTCATTTTGTGTTTCTATCTTTGAAATGCAAGATTTGGATTATTTCAGTAGTGTTTTGTCATGGTTTACCTTGTCACAGTTACATTCTCTTAATTTTTCAAAGTTCATTTTGAATTTCTTTCGTTGAAATGCAAGATTTGGAATATTTCAATAGTGTTTTGTCGTGGTTTACCTTGTCACAGTTACATTCTTATAACTTTTCAAAGTTCATTTTGAATTTCTTTCGTTGAAATGCAAGAGTTGGATTATTTCAATAGTGTTTTGCCGTGGTTTACCTTGCCACAGTTACATTCTCTTGATTTTTCAAAGTTCATTTTGAATTTCTTCCGTTGAAATGCAAGAGTTGGAATATTTCAGTAGTGTTTTGTTGTGGATTACCTTGTCACAGTTACATTTTCTTGATTTTTCAAAGTTCATTTTGAATTTTTATCGTTGAAATGCAAGAGTTAAATTATTTTTATAGTGTTAGGTTGTGGTTTACCTTGCCACAGTTACATTCTCTTGATTTTTCAAAATGCATTTCGGATTTCTTTCGTTGAAATACAAGAGTTGGAATATTTCAGTAGTGTTTTGTTGTGCTTTACCTTGTCACAGTTACATTTTCATGATTTTTCAAAGTTCATTATTTATTTCTTTCGTTGAAATGCAAGAGTTGGAATATTTCAGTAGTGTTATGTCGTGGTTTACTTTGTCACAGTTACAATCTCTTGATTTTTCAAAGTTCATTTTTGATTTCTTTCATTGAAATGCAAGAGCGAATATTTCAGTAGTGTTTTGTCGTGGTTTACCTTGTCACAGTTACATTCTCTTGATTTTTCAAAGTTCATTTTGGATTTCTTTCATTGAAATGTAAGAGCTGGAATATTTCAGTAGTGTTTTGTCATGGTTTACCTTGTCACAGTTACATTCTCTTGATTTTTCAAAGTTCATTTTGGATTTCTTTCAATGAAATATAAGAGCTGGAATATTTCAGTAGTGTTTTGTCGTGGTTTACCTTGTCACAGTTACATTTTCTTGATTTTTCAAAGTTCATTTTGGATTTCTATCGTTGAAATGCAAGAGTTGGAATATTTCAGTAGTGTTTTGTCATGGTTTACCTTGTCACAGTTACATTCTCTTGATTTTTCAAAGTTCATTTTGGATTTCTTTCATTGAAATGCAAGAGCGAATATTTCAGTAGTGTTTTTTCATGGTTTACCTTGTCACAGTTACATTCTCATAACTTTTCAAAGTTCATTTTGAATTTCTTTCGTTGAAATGCAAGAGTTGGAATATTTCAGTAGTGTTTTGTTGTGCTTTACCTTGTCACAGTTACATTCTCATGATTTTTCAAAGTTCATTATTTATTTCTTTCTTTGAAATGCAAGAGTTGGAATATTTCAGTAGTGTTATGTCGTGGTTTACTTTGTCACAGTTACATTCTCTTGATTTTTCAAAGTTCATTTTGGATTTCTTTCATTGAAATGCAAGAGCTGGAATATTTCAGTAGGGTTTTGTTGTGATTTACCTTGCCACAGTCACATTCTCTTGATTTTTCAAAGATCCATTTGGATTTCTTTCGTTGAAATGCAAGAGTTGGAATATTTCAGAAGTATTTTGTTGTGGTTTACCTAGTCACAGTTACATTCTCTTGATTTTTCAAAGTTTATTTTGGATTTCTTTCATTGAAATGCAAGAGTTGGAATATTTCATTATTGTTTTGTAGTGGTTTAGCTTGTCACAGTTACATTCTTGATTTTTCAAAGTTCATTTTGGATTTCTTTCATTGAAATGATAGAGATGGAATATTTCAGTAGCGTTTTCTCGTGGTTACCTTGTCAGAATTACATTCTCCTGATTTTTCAAAGTTCATTTTGGATTTCTTTCGTTGAAATGCAAGAGTTGGAATATTTCAGTATTGTTTTTCGTTGTTTACCTTGTCACAGTTACATTCTCTTGATTTTTCAAAGATCCTTTTGGATTTATTTGAAATGAAAGATTTGGAATATTTCAATAGTGTTTTGTCGTGGTTTACCTTGTCACAGTTACATTCTCATAACTTTTCAAAGTTCATTTTGAATTTCTTTCGTTGAAATGCAAGAGTTGGATTATTTCAATAGTGTTTTGCCGTGGTTTACCTTGACACAGTTACATTCTCTTGATTTTTCAAAGTTCATTTCGGATTTCTTACATTGAAATACAAGAGTTGGAATATTTCAGTAGTGTTTTGTTGTGGATTACATTCTCACAATTAAATTCTCTTGATTTTTCAAAGTTCATTTGGAATTTCTTTCGTTGAAATGCAAGAGTTGGAATATTTCAGTAGTGTTTTGTTGTGGTTTACCTTGTCACAGTTACATTCTCTTGATTTTTCAAAGTTCATTTCGGATTTCTTTCATTGAAATACAAGAGTTGGAATATTTCAGTAGTGTTTTGTTGTGCTTTACCTTGTCACAGTTACATTCTCATGATTTTTCAAAGTTCATTTTGGATTTCTATCGTTGAAATGCAAGAGTTGGAATATTTCAGTAGTGTTTTGTCATGGTTTGCTTTGTCACAGTTACATTCTCTTGATTTTTCAAAGTTCATTTTGGATTTCTTTCATTGAAATATAAGAGCTGGAATATTTCAGCAGTGTTTTGTCGTGGTTTACCTTGTCACAGTTACATTCTCATAACTTTTCAAAGTTCATTTTGAATTTCTTTCGTTGAAATGCAAGAGTTGGAATATTTCAGTAGTGTTTTGTTGTGCTTTACCTTGTCACAGTTACATTCTCATGATTTTTCAAAGTTCATTATTTATTGCTTTCGTTGAAATGCAAGAGTTGGAATATTTCAGTAGTGTTATGTCGTGGTTTACTTTGTCACAGTTACATTCTCTTGATTTTTCAAAGTTCATTATGGATTTCTTTCATTGAAATGCAAGAGCTGGAATATTTCAGTAGGGTTTTGTTGTGATTTACCTTGCCACAGTCACATTCTCTTGATTTTTCAAAGATCCATTTGGATTTCTTTCGTTGAAATGCAAGAGTTGGAAAATTTCAGAAGTATTTTGTTGTGGTTTACCTAGTCACAGTTACATTCTCTTGATTTTTCAAAGTTTATTTTGGATTTCTTTCATTGCAATGCAAGAGTTGGAATATTTCAATAGTGTTTTGTTGTGGTTTACCTAGTCACAGTTACATTCTTGATTTTTCAAAGTTCATTTTGGATTTCTTTCATTGAAATGCAAGAGTTGGAATATTTCAGTAGTGTTTTGTCGTGGTTTACCTTGTCAGAGTTACATTCTCCTGATTTTTCAAAGTTCATTTTGGATTTCTTTCGTTGAAATGCAAGAGTTGGAATATTTCAGTATTGTTTTTTCGTTGTTTACCTTGTCACAGTTACATTCTCTTGATTTTTCAAAGATCCTTTTTGATTTCTTTGAAATGCAAGATTTGGAATATTTCAATAGTGTTTTGTCGTGGTTTACCTTGTCACAGTTACATTCTCATAACTTTTCAAAGTTCATTTTGAATTTCTTTCGTTGAAATGCAAGAGTTGGATTATTTCAATAGTGTTTTGCCGTGGTTTACCTTGCCACAGTTACATTCTCTTGATTTTTCAAAGTTCATTTTGAATTTCTTCCGTTGAAATGCAACAGTTTGAATATTTCAGTAGTGTTTTGTTGTGGATTACATTCTCACAATTAAATTTTCTTGATTTTTCAAAGTTCATTTTGGAGTTCTATCGTTAAAATGCAAGAGTTAAATTATTTTTATAGTGCTATGTTGTGGTTTACTTTGTCACAG
The DNA here is from genome assembly GCF_049724085.1 of Artemia sp. Qi Xiang Cuo. Taxonomy (NCBI): domain Eukaryota; kingdom Metazoa; phylum Arthropoda; class Branchiopoda; order Anostraca; family Artemiidae; genus Artemia; species Artemia sp. Qi Xiang Cuo. The sequence goes on along the minus strand of NC_142813.1, from coordinate 39,849,545 downwards.
TTACATTCTCTTGATTTTTCAAAGTTCATTTTGGATTTCTTTCATTGAAATACAAGAGTTGGAATATTTCAGTAGTGTTTTGTTGTGCTTTACCTTGTCACAGTTACATTCTCATGATTTTTCAAAGTTCATTATTTTTTTCTTTCGTTGAAATGCAAGAGTTGGAATATTTCAGTAGTGTTATGTCGTGGTTTACTTTGTCACAGTTACATTCTCTTGATTTTTCAAAGTTCATTTTGGATTTCTTTCATTGAAATGCAAGAGCGAATATTTCAGTAGTTTTTTGTCATGGTTTACCTTGTCACAGTTACATTCTCTTGATTTTTCAAAGTTCATTTTGGTTTTCTTTCATTGAAATATAAGAGCTGGAATATTTCAGTAGTGTTATGTCGTGGTTTACCTTGTCACAGTTAGATTCTCTTGATTTTTCAAAGTTCATTTTTGTATTTCTATCGTTGAAATGAAATAGTTGGAATATTTCAGTAGTGTTTTGTCGTGGTTTACCTTGTCACACTAAAATTCTTTTGATTTTTAAAAGTTCATTTTGAATTTCTTTCACTGAAATGCAAGAGCGACTATTTCAATAGTGTTTTTTCATGGTTTACCTTGTCACAGTTACATTCTCTTGATTTTTCAAAGTTCATTTTGGATTTCTTTCATTGAAATATAAGAGCTGGAATATTTCAGTAGTGTTTTGTCGTGGTTTACCTTGTCACAGTTACATTCTCATAACTTTTCAAAGTTCATTTTGAATTTCTTTCGTTGAAATGCAAGAGTTGGAATATTTCAGTAGTGTTTTGTTGTGCTTTACCTTGTCACAGTTTCATTCTCATGATTTTTCAAAGTTCATTATTTATTTCTTTCGTTGAAATGCAAGAGTTGGAATATTTCAGTAGTGTTATGTAGTGGTTTACTTTGTCACAGTTACATTCTCTTGATTTTTCAAAGTTCATTATGAATTTCTTTCATTGAAATGCAAGAGCTGGAATATTTCAGTAGTGTTTTGTTGTGATTTACCTTGCCACAGTCACATTCTTTTGATTTTTCAAAGATCCTTTTGGATTTCTTTCGTTGAAATGCAAGAGTTGGAATATTTCAGTAGTGTTTTGTTGTGGTTTACCTAGTCACAGTTACATTCTCTTGATTTTTCAAAGTTCATTTTGGATTTCTTTCATTGCAATGCAAGAGTTGGAATATTTCAATAGTGTTTTGTTGTGGTTTACCTAGTCACAGTTACATTCTTGATTTTTCAAAGTTCATTTTGGATTTCTTTCATTGAAATGCAAGAGTTGGAATATTTCAGTAGCGTTTTGTCGGGATTACCTTGTCACAGTTACATTCTCCTGATTTTTCAAAGTTCATTTTGGATTTCTTTCGTTGAAATGCAAGAGTTGGAATATTTCAGTATTGTTTTTTCGTTGTTTACCTTGTCAAAGTTACATTCTCTTAATTTTTCAAAGATCCTTTTGGATTTCTTTCGTTGAAATTCAAGAGTTGGAATATTTCAGTAGTGTTTTGTTGTGGTTTAGCTACTCACAGTTACATTCTCTTGATTTTTCAAAGTTCATTTTGGGTTTCTTTCATTGAAATGCAAGAGTTGGAATATTTCAGTAGTGTTTTGTTGTGGTTTACCTTGTCACAGTTACATTCTCTTGATTTTTCAAAGTTCATATTGAATTTCTTTCGCTGAAATGAAAGAGTTGGAAAGATTTCAGTAGTGTTTTGTCGTGATTTACCTTGTCACAGTTACATTCTCTTGATTTTTCTAAGTTCATTTGAATTTCTTTCATTGAAATGCAAGAGTTGGAATATTTCAGTAGTGTTTTGTTATGGTTTACCTTGTCACACTTACATTCTCTTGATTTTTCAAAGATCATTTTGAATTTCATTCATTGAAATGCAAGAGTTGGAATATTTCAGCAGTGTTTTGTCGTGATTTACCTTGTCACAGTTACATTCTCGTGATTTTTCAAAGTTCATTTTGAATCTCTTTCGTTGAAATGCAAGAGGTGGAATATTTCAGTAGTGTTTTGTTGTGCTTTACCTTGTCACAGTTACATTCTCTTGATTTTTCAAAGCTCATTTTGGATTTCTTTCGTTGAAATACAAGAGTTGGAATATTTCAGTAGTGTTCTGTCGTGGTTTACTTTGTCACAGTTACATTTTATTGATTTTTTCAAAGTTCATTTTGAATTTCTTTCGTTGAAATGCAAGAGTTGGAATATTTCAGTAGTGTTTTGTTGTGCTTTACCTTGTCACACTTACATTTTCTTGATTTTTCAAAGTTCATTTTGGATTTCTTTTATTGAAATGCAAGAGTTGAAATATTTCAGTAGTGTTTTGTTGTGGTTTACCTAGTCAGAGTTACATTCTCTTGATTTTTCAAAGTTCATTTTGGATTTCTTTCGTTGAAATGCAAGAGTTGGAATATTTCAGTAGTGTTTTGTTGTGGTTTACCTTGTCACTGTTACATTCTCTTGATTTCTTAAGTTTCATTTTGAATTTCTTTCGTTGAAATGTAAGAGTTGGAAATATTTTAATAGTGTTTTGTCGTGGTTTATCTTGTCACTATTACATTCTCTTGATTTTTCAAAGTTCATTTTGAATTTCTTTTGTTGAAATGCAAGAGTTGGAATATTTTAGTAGTGTTCTGTCGTGGTTTACCTTGTCAAAGTTACATTCTCTTGATTTTTCAAAGTTCATTTTGAATATCATTCATTGAAATGCAAGAGTTGGAATATTTCAGTGTTTTTTTGTCGTGGTTTACCTTGTCACAGTTACATTCTCTTGATTTTTCAAAGTTCATTTTGAATTTCTTTCATTGAAATGCAAGAGTTGGAATATTTCAGTAGTGTTTTGTTATGGTTTACCTAGTTACTGTTACAAGAGAATGTAACTGTGACAAGGTAAACCATAACAAAACACTACTGAAATATTCCAACTCTTGCATTTCAACGAAACAAATCCAAATGATCTATGAAAACTCAAGAGAATGTAACTGTGACAAGGTAAACCACAACAAAACACCAATGGTGGGATGGAGAGCCAAACGTTTGGGGGATGGGGCCCTTCTGTGTCAAATGCGCAAATAAAAAAGTATTAAAAAAATGGGGGGGCAAAAAAGTTGGGTGGTTCTTAAGCCCCCCAACGTATTTAAAAATAGCCGTATTTAAAAATAGAATTTCTATCTCTTTAGAGTCCCGGATAATTCCAAGGAAACAAGTGATGTCATTTCTAATTCCCTTTCGTGAATCAATAATTCCCCTTAGAAAAAACAAATAAATCCCCTTTCTTGAATCAATAATTCACCTTAGAAACAACAAATAAATTCCCCTTTCATGGATCAATAATTCCCCTTTGAAACTACAAATAAATTCCCCCCGAGTCGATCAATACATTCTTCTAAATTATGCAAATCAATTTCTCAGAAATTCTCTTTCCTTCGGGGATCAATACATCTCTGCCTCGTTAATGCGTATGTGCAAACATTGCCCCGGAGACAATACACTCGAAAACAAAAAATAAATTGACCTTGAAAGAGATGTCATTGACCTCATTAGACTCGATCGATAATCCTTGAATAAATTATAGCCCGTCAGCGTTAGACGAAATTGTAGATGGCCACAGTGGTGTGGATTTGGCATACTAGGGGCCTTTCTACTGTTGAAGCTAAGATCGTATGCGCATGTTGGAACCCAATATGGTGTTGAAATCCAAATTGGTTTGAGTCTTTCACAGTTCGTTCGATAATATATGGGAGCAGAACATATTCAAAAACCTTACTAATATTGCAAGCAACAGTGATGGACCTATATGAACTGCAATCAAAAAGGTCTCTTCCCCGTTTAAGAATCGAAAGTACCGTTCCACAAAGGAAGGAATCATGCACCATTGACAAACATAAACAAAACTGAAAAAGTAACTGGTGCTGAGCGACTAGTGCCGGACAATCACATCGTAAACAGTGAGCGCTAATCCCATCAAGATCACTCGATTTAGACTTAAGTTTAAGCATACAATTAACAATACTTTTAGTTGAGACGGGAATAACATGACGTTGTAAAACTTTAGGGGGCAAAAATTTGAAACTAAGCACTGAAAATGATAATGAACACTATACTCAATCCTACAAAAAATATTTTTATAATGCCTAAGCCAAGACGAATCTGGGGTAACATCACTGGTCCTCAATGAATCAAATTTAGACGCATTAATGACTTATTTCCAGTGTACTGTACTTTTAGGGAACTCTACCATTATATCGAACCAAACGAAGATACCGTTCAAACTCCGCTTTTGTCTTACTTTTATATCAAACACTTGGCCTCGCAAAGGCCGTCGACACGCAATCCAGATGCGAAGCCAGAATTTAGCCAGATCTTTGACAGCTGTAAGACCCGGGTCTTCTTTCCAAATTGGACTTCGAGTTTTAAGTTTAACCCGGACAAAGGGGACAGCCACATTCTAAGCTTGTTTTATGCACTCAACTAAGCGAAGGTAATAAACCTTCAGTTGCACTCTAGCTTGTTGCAAAAAAAAACACTCGTGCACAGTAGACTAAAAGGGATCTTGACGCAGGACAACAGAGTTGCTAGGGTAGAAATATATAAAGGCCAATTGGCTTTGCTCCACTGTCCTTTAATACACCATTTTTTATTAGTAGCACAAGAATAATTAGATGGATCAGCGGTTAATGTCACAGTAAAGGAAAGGGGAAAGGTGGTCAAAATCACGTTCGTCTTCGTCAACCTTAACAACAGAACAGGGAACATTGGTGGAGCAGATACAATGATCAATATTGGTTTCAGTACCACTATTATGAATATAACTGTAATTAAGAGCTTTGGGTACTATGCGGTAACCAAGTGGCAACGAATCTAAAACTAAGTTGGTACAAGTAAAGGAGCTATGAACATCACATTTAAAGTCACCTATGATTAGCCAACGATACCCATGCTTTTCAATATTGCATAACACAGTTTTAAGGGATGAGCTGGCATTAGAAAACTTAGAAAAGTGAAGCTAGACTTTTCTGATAACTGGGAAGATATAAATTTTTAAATTCAAGGTGACCAGGTCGTATTGCCATAACATTATCAGAGGAATGAAATAAGATAGGTAACAAAGGAGTGGCTAATCGATTGATAAAACATGCAAAGCTCCCGGAAGGTCGGCCTTTTGTTTTTCGGGGATTGGTGGTAAAGACAATATGGTGGCTACTTGTTTATAGAGAGTTAACGGAGATGGCAGGATGTAGATATTTCTGTAGCAACACTATTTCAAAATCGTTCATTTTCTGATTTATTGAGTAATCTTTGTCTAGGGAAAAATTTTGGCTCAGCCAAGCATGGTGCGTCTTTTTTTGGATAAATGCGGACTGCTGCAGCGAGAACAGCGGGGAGGGCTGATGCAATTGGCCTTCACATGATCAGGCGACTGGCAATTATAACAGCAGCGGGGAGGACGGAGGCACTCAAATACTCAGAAGGTTTCATATTCTACCTTAAGTCCGAGACGAAGTGCATTTGAAAGCCCAGCAGCCTCGGAGAAGAATACCTTAACAATAAAGAACTGTCCGATGCACTTAGCGTCGACGACTCCTTCACACCCCAAGAACAAACTGACGTCAAAATCTAGCGGTATGCCTTTAACTAATCCGATTTTACGCGGTTGAAGTTTTGCATCGCACTTCAGAACATTAGGTACCGAATCAAAAAAGTCCTTTGTCGCAACTGGGACAATATGCACTAAAAGTTTATTGCCCGACGGCCTAATAGAATGAATGGCTTGGTGTTCCTTGATTTGGTCAATGGCAGCGCGACGTTTCACAGGATTGTTAAGCTCGGAAGAAATTCCAGATATCACTAAAGTAGTAGTGGATGTCTTTACAATTGGCTTAAACGAGGCACTGGGTAAGGAGAGAAAATTCCGATCATAAGATGCCACTTTTTCGTTTATCCGTTTAAGGGTTTGGTCTAGGGAGCTAATCTTACTGGCCAGCCTGGAATAATTTACTGCGGGGATAATCGGCTCTTCAGTAGGTGAAACAATGACAAAAGTAGGCAGCAGGGAATTATCAGAGTCACATTGACGCAGCAAGTCCAAAATATCTTTCAAATTTCTATGCGAAGCTAGGTCATCCTGCCGCTTTGGAATAGCTTCAGTTTGATCTGCTATTCCCCAAAACTCCACTTTGGCATCTTTAATGCCTTTATCATTAAAAAATTCCAGTGCGTGATTAACCATCGTCAGTTCATCAATTTCTTCACGAAAATTTGATTGGAGAAACTTCAGAACAAGCGAATATGCTTATTCTACTAACATCTTCCTTACGTCACAGCAGTAATAACGGCAATGCCAATTCAAGGTCAAAACAATCCATAGATATAGCCAGGTCAAAATCCAACAAATCAGTCCTTATACGCAAGACGAAAATATTAACTCTCTCTGGGAAAACAGCTTCAATAAAATTATGTTATTTCATTTAATCAGCTGGGTCACTGAACTGATTGAGAGGATTATACTTCACCAAGCCAATTGTTGTTACGAATTGATATCCGATTTTCGATGTTTTCACATTGAGAACTAAACAATGACGATTAAAAGAAATCACTGGTTTTAACAGAAAAAAATTAGGTGAAGGTGTTTGTTAGCCTGTAAGTAGTAAGATACCTATTTTTGGATCCACACAACATAGATAGGGAATAAGTCTTTTCCGTCTTTAATTAATTGGCTTGATATAACCAAAATTCCGGGTATCGTAGCTCCTCCAATCCAAAGATTTAGCACCATTTGGAATTTAATTAATTGGTTCCTTGTTACCAAGATCGGACTTTTCGACGTTCCTTTATTAACATTTCCAGATTTTTTCCATATAATAGGCTCTTAGGATACGAGACTAATAAAGAGAGATTAATAAGACCAGAAATGGACAATATGCTAAGAAATAGTCTAATTCTTGCAGAGGGGTGAGCAGGCTACTGCCCTAAAATTTTTAAAATCAAATTTCTACAAAAAAAAAACATTCTGCTTCGTATTTTTTCATATTTAAAAATAATTGTCACTTTTTGAATTCTAAGAGCAGAGAACAGTTTTTCTTTAAGAAATTTCACTTTTCTAAGATATTTAAAGATTTAAAAATCATGTTTATTAATGTAGGGCTTTTCTACTGCATTTTGTTTTAAAATTTCTTACAGTTTACAATTCTTATTTTCACTTTAAGATTCTTGCAGGCTTGGAAAAAATTCACCATTTCAATTTAATATTTTTCAAGTATAATATAAATATTTACCACCTTGCGTGACAGAAAACCATAAAATTGTAACTGTCTACCAACAAAGAATAAATTTTCTATGAATTGCATATTCATGGACAAAAGAAATTTACTTTTAGCCAAAAAATGATGAAATTCTAATTACTCCTTTTATCCATACCACTTTGACCTTTAATTAGGGAGCGCCTATGATAATCTTAAATCCTCATCTTTATCTTTATTCATGTCAAATAGAGGGGAATATTAACAATGACGAAATCATTCTATCAAAATTTAAAAATCCAGGAAAACCTGTACAAATTTTGAAAAAAAATTCGTCGAGCAAAAAATTGGATCACTCGGAAATTCACCAGTTTACCTGCCTATCTAGGTCGACCTAACTATCTAAACATACCCTAGGATAATATGCAGTTAAAGACTAGATGTACTGGAACAAAGTTTGATAAAGAAGGATTTGAACAGTTTGTGTTAGGTTAAACTAACCTTATCTGTAAACCTTGACTAATTTTGATAATATTAGTTTAAAACATTGAAAGCTACTCAAAGAAATCTGCCTATCAAATTTTGTTCAAGAAAATCGCGCCTAAGCTTTTTTTCATTTTTTTAGTGATCTAGTCATTTTAATTTCTTGTTTAATGAATTTCGATGAATTTTGTCTTGATCAGAATTTGTTGAAACTATATCGTAATCTAATAGACTTAGTTTTTCCGATTTTATCTTTATTCCAGTTTACCCTCGTATATTTCCCTGTTGTTTATTTTTAATTCGTGTTAGTAAGTTTCAAATTGCATTGTTTTAAGAAGACAAAAATTTTCAAGTAGTTTCGAATTTTGTTCAAGTAAACTTTTATTATTATTTTTTTAATCGGATTTTGTTTGTTTCAAGTTTTTTTACATGTTTCTAACATTTTCAAGTTTTGTTCATTTTTTAACGTGTTTCAAACTTTTTTAAGTTCTGTCGGCATGTTTGAGATTTTTTTTAGTTTTTTCTCGTGTTTTTGTCTTTTTACAGTTTTTTCCTAGCTTGGACTAGATAGTTTGACCTAGCTAGCTCCACTTAGTTATGCTTAGCTATACCTTGATAAAACAAAAGTGAGAGAAAATCTCAAAATGAAGAAGGAAACAAAAGGGACTTCGGCCGATAGAAGGAAAAGACAAACTAAGCGAAACAGAGATTTCGCCTGTATAAAACAAGACGTCTTCAGCGCTAAAGTTTGAAGAAACTGCATAGAAGAACGAAAGATACAAACTAAAATAATATATATAAAACAAAACAAAAATAGAACTAAGAACAATAAAAAATAAAAATAATAAACAAAACAGTATTTATATATACAATTCTACTGTAACTGAGCACCAAAGAACGTTTCTATAAAAAAATACGAGTAACTTCAATAAACACACAATATCAACTGGATAAAATATGAGAAAATGAATAAAAATTATTTCTTTTGTTGTGAAATAGTCCTTTTGTTGGCATCCAATGCTACAAAATTTCTTGCTCTTGTATATACTCCGGTCCCCTGGTGAATTGGAAAACCTTATTATCATTGTCAACTATAGGTCCACTTTTACGATAAATGTCATAAATCGAGTCAACATTTAAAATAAGTAAAACATATGCTTCTTTATTTCAATGGCTTTTATAACCCATTGTTTCAAGCATCTATGACTAGATGTGGCAGTGGCCTCGTTAAATTATATGTAACGATGTCAAAAATGTGTTCTGCCAAAGCTAAAAGGATATTTTCAGGAGGTTTTCTTGATGCAGGCAAAAGGCTTCACTTGGCAAAATTAATTCATGTTGGAAAATGTATTTCACTGTTTGGGTTTTTATCCTTTTTGGCTAAAAAAACGGAATTTATAAGAGCCACAAGGATCCAGTTTATGGTGAAACACGAAAATTAGTACTTCTTGGTTAAAAAAGCTGGTAAAGAGGCATATTGAATATTCGCCTTCTCAAAAATATAAGCTGACATTACTTGTATAGTTTAGTTCTTTTGGTAGTGAATGGCATAAACTTTAAAACATTAGGGATAAGATCAGTAAAAGGGAGCCTTACTATGGTGGAAAGAGAAAGGTGCCAGTAATTTAAAGATGAGAATAACTAGGCTTTTGATGAGTGGTAGATAAGATGAGGAGGGGTAGATAAGAATATATTTAGGCAATTTATATTAGGTAGAAATTTAGGCAAATCAGGGGGATAGCGGACGTAAAAGAAGACTTTTTCACCTTAAAGTAATTGCGAGGAATCCGCGATTTCGTCAATTCTTAAGCAGTAATTGCTAATATTCTCCTCATTTTTTCATTAACGAATAAGGACAAGAATTCTAAATTTCATGAATAAAGTGGCAATAGGTAGTTTTACGCACCCCCCTTTTTTCAAACTAAATATGGAATTTATAAGGGCCATGAAAAATGCAATTCTTGGTGAAAATAAAAAAATTGTACTTTTTGGTAAAAAAGTTTTCTCTCGCACAGGGTAGTAAATATACAGATTAAAATCATAGGCAGCGCAATAGCGCTGCCTAAGTAAATAACCATGTTGGCACAATGTTTTATTTTTGGTTATTGGTCTTAGACCAGGGCACTTCGTATCGAAGGAGTTGTCGTAGAAACTTCGAAAAGGGCTCATTCGATTGGAAATTGGAGTGGCTTGTGCCCTTTTTAATAGACGAAAGTGATTGGAATGCAACTCCATGCCCACTATTTCCCCAAACACATCCAATCAAAATTTTGAGATAGCCATTAGTAGAGATGACCCTATTGATCGTGACAGCACACCATATATGGGCATAGAGTCATTAGGGAGAATGCTTGCGTAATCGGTCAATGACCTCTTTCTCCAGGTGTTTTTTTGGCACGCTCTTAGCGAATGTCAATGTTGTTATTGTTTCCGAGCCAAATGCCAAGGTCAATGTTGTTGTTGTTTTGAACAGGTCATTAGAGAGAACACGTGGTTAATGGGGTCAATGTTGTTATTGTTTTGAACAGAGTCATTTGGGAGAACACGTGGTTAATGGGATCAATGTTGTTGTCGTTTCCGAGCCAACTTTCTTTTCTGGTCAGTCTAGAGTTGGCAGTCATTAATCAAATTGTTTAGAGGGAGTGTCTGACAGATGACGTCAAGTTAATTAATGTCTTTGGAGTTCGACCAGAATTGTCTCCGAGACAAAGTTTTGATCACACATGACAGATGATGTCATGATTGATTGATTGACACTAAAGGGGAATTAATTTGTTGTTCTAAAGAGAATTGATTCACGAAAGGGAAATTAATTTGTTGTTTCTAACAAGAGAATCGTTTCCGAGCAGACGTTTTGATCTTAGCGCGCGAAAAGGTTTCCAAATAATTTGAAATGCATTGGTGCAGAGATGCCAAACAAAAGGAACATGCCGAAATTCCGTTTAGGGATAATTTTGGCGAAACCGTTTTAGCTATTTTATGGAACTATTTCGGCGAAACAGCTAGAGACATTTTAAAAGGTGATTTTTGAAGAGATTTTGGAAGAGAATTTGAGTGTGGTCGTTATAATACACAAGTTTCATTTGAACAGTGTTGTGAGGTCCTCTACCCCAACCCCAAATGTTCCGATACCCCTACCACAAACCCGCCGGAACCCACCGGGCCGCAAACGGTCTCAGGGCGTCCAAAGGTCCCCCCCCGGACCCCCAAAGACCCGCACCCAGTCCCCAAAGGTGCCCAGGCGACCAAAGGGCCCCAGACCCTAAAAAGGCCATACCCGAGCCCCAAAGGCCCTCCCCGGTCCCCAAAGGTCCACCAGAACCCCAAAAGCCCTCCCCCGGCCCCCAAAGGCCCCCCCCCCGGCCCCAAGGCCCACCCCCGGCTCCCAGGGCTCCCAAAGGGCCCCGATTACTCTACCCCAACCCCGAAGGAAGCCACCGGTCCTCAAAGGTCCCCCAGGCTCCCAAAGGCCCTCACCCGGCCCCCAAAGGTCCACCGGGCTCCCAAAGGGACCCCAGACCCCCAACGGACCCACCGGGCCCCAAAGGGCCCAATCCGAGCTCAAGGGCCCCCCCGGACCCCCAAATGACCTCCACCAGTCCCCAAATGCCCTCACCCGGTCCCAAAGGTCCACCAGGCTCCCAAAGGCCCCCAGACCCTAAAAAGGCCATACCCGAGCCCCCAAAGGTCCTCCACCAGTCCCCAAAGGCCCTCTCCCGCACCCAAAGGTCCACCAGGCACCCAACGGGCCCCACACCCTAAAAAGACCAGCACCGAGCCCCCCCAAAGACCCTCACCTGTACCCACAGCTCCCCACGACCCCCACAAGACCACCACTGGTCCCCCCAGGCACTCCACGGGCTCCCAGGGCTCCCAACTTGCCCACCTGACTCTCCCCCAACCCAGACAGACGCCGCCGGTCCTCAAAGGTCCCCCAGGCTCCCAAAGGACCCACTGGACCCCCAAAGGCCATCACCTGGTCCCCAAAGGTCCACCGGGCTCCCAACGGGACCACCGGACCCCAAAGGGTCCCCAGGTCCCCACCGGTCCTCCCCAGGTCCTCAAGGCTCACCCAGAGTCCCAACGGAACCACCGGACCCCACAGGGCCCAATCGGTGCTCAAGGGCTCCCCGGACCCCCAAAGGCCCTCACCCAGTCCCCAAAGGTCCACCGGGCTCCTAAAGGACCAGTCGGTCCTCAAGGACCCTCTCAGACGTGCAAAGACCCTCCCCAAACCCCCAAAGGCTCATCCCGGTCCCCAAAGGTCCCCTCAGGCTCCCATATGACCACTCCACCCCTCAAGGGCCCCTGGATCCCCAAACGCCCTCCCCGGACCCCACCAAAGAACCCCCTCTCCATTTTTAACACTTTTTATTGCTTTATTATATACTTTTAGAACAAGTTACTTTCATAATGTCCCTCCTAAACCCATTTTCCAACTTGAAGTACTTATCTTTTTCACCCACTTTCTCAATGAAAAAGAAATTAGTTTTTAATCAATTCTAATTTTCCAAATAATATAAAAATTTTCCACTTTAGTTCAGATCTGTCTCTAAGAGATGAAAAATTTAAAATACTGTTCCAAATTTTTCGCAGAAGATACAAAAAGTTCAAGTTTTCTTCTGAATTTTACCAAAGAACGTGCTCCAATTCTAATTTCTCCAGAGAAAACAAAAATCTTACACTTCAGTTCTTTATTTCACAAAGAAATAAAGAAATTTAAAGTTCAATTCTAAATTTTTCGGTGGAAGATAGAAAAAGTAATACCATACCTGTGAATATTTTCACGGAAGATAAAAAGTTCTAGTTCAATTTGCAATTTCCTCAACGAAGTGACGAAAGGTTCAAGTTCTCTTCTGAATTTTACTAAAGAACACGCTTCAATTCTAATTTTTTCAGAGAAAACAAAAATCTTCCACTTCAGTTCTTTATTTCACAAAGAAATAAAGAAATTTAAAGTTCAATTCTAAATTTTTCGGTGGGAGATAAAAAAAGTAATACCATACTTGTGAATATTTTCCCGGAAAATAAAAAGTTATAGTTCTATTAACAATTTCCTCAACGAAGTGAAGAAAAATTCAAGTTCTCTTCTGAATTTTACCAAAGAACAAAATTCAATTCTAAATTCACCAGAGAAAATAAAAATCTTCCACTTCAGTTCCTTATTTCACAAAGACATAAAGAAATTTAAAGTTCAATTCTTAATTTTTCGATGGAAGATCCAAAAATTAATACCATACTTGTGAATATTTTCCCGGAAGATAAAAAGTTCTAGTTCAATTTACAATTTCCTCACTGAAGTCAAGGAAAGTTCAAGTTCTCTTCTGAATTTTACCAAAGAACAAGCTTCAATTCTAATTTATACAGAGAAAACAAAAATCTTCCACTTCAGTTCTTTATTTCACAAAGACATAAAGAAATTTAAAGTACAATTCTAAATTTTTCGCAGGAAGATGGAAAAAGCAAGACCATACTTGTGAATATTTTCCCGGAAAATGAGAAGTTATAGTTCTATTAACAGTTTCCTCAACGAAGTGAAGAAAAGTTCAAGTTCTCTTCTGAATTTTACCAAAGAACAAAATTCAATTCTAATTTCACCAGAGAAAATAAAAATCTTCCACTTCAGTTCTTTATTTCACAAAGACATAAAGAAATTTAAAGTTCAATTCTAAATTTTTCGGTGGAAGATAGAAAAAGTAATACCATACCTGTGTATATTTTCCCGGAAGATAAAAAGTTCTAGTTCAATTTACAATTTCCACAATGAAGTCAATGAAAGTTCAAGTTCTCTTCTGAATTTTACCAAAGAACAATATTCAATTCTAATTTTTTCAGAGAAAACAAAAATCTTCCACTTCAGTTCTTTATTTCACAAAGACATAAAGAAATTTAAAGTACAATTCTAAATTTTTCGGAGAAAGATAGAAAAAGTAATACCATACATGTGAATATTTTCCCGGAAAATGAAAAGTTATAGTTCAATTTACAATTTCCTCAACGAAGTGAAGAAAAGTTCAAGTTCTCTTCTGAATTTTACCAAAGAACAAAATTCAATTCTAATTTCACCAGAGAAAATAAAAATCTTCCACTTCAGTTCTTTATTTCACAAAGACATAAAGAAATTTAAAGTACAATTCTAAATTTTTCGGAGGAAGATAGAAAAAGCAATACCATACTTGTGAATATTTTCCCGGAAAATAAAAAGTTATAGTTCAATTTACAATTTCCTCAACGAAGTGAAGAAAAATTCAAGTTCTCTTCTGAATTTTACTAAAGAACAAAATTCAATTCTAATTTCACCAGAGAAAAAAAAAATATTCCACTTCAGTTCACTATTTCACAAAGACATAAAGAAATTTAAAGTACAATTCTTAATTTTTCGGTGGTAGATAGAAAAAGCAATACCATACTTGTGAATATTTTCCCGGAAGATAAAAAGTTCTAGTTCAATTTGCAATTTCCTCAACGAAGTGAAGAAAAGTTCAAGTTCTCTTCTGAATTTTACCAAAGAATACAATTCAATACTAATTTCACCAGAGAAAATAAAAATCTTCCATTTAAGTTCTTTATTTCACAATGACATAAAGAAATTTAAAGTTCAATTCTAAATTTTTCGGTGGAAGATAGAAAAAGTAATACCATACCTTTGTATATTTTCACGGAAGATAAAAAGTTCTAGTTCAATTTACAGTTTCCACAATGAAGTCAAGGAAAGTTCAAGTTCTCTTCTGAATTTTACCAAAGAACAAAATTCAATTCTAATTTTTTCAGAGAAAATAAAAATCTTCCATTTCAGTTCTTTATTTCACAAAGAAATAAAGAAATTTAAATTACAATTCTAAATTTTTCGGAGGAAGATAGAAAAAGCAATACCATACTTGTGAATATTTTCCCGGAAAATAAAAAGTTCTAGTTCAATTTACAATTTCCTCAACGAAGTGAAGAAAGGTTCAAGTTCTCTTCTGAATTTTACTAAAGAACAAAATTCAATTCTAATTTCACCAGAGAAAATAAAAATCTTCCACTTCAGTTCTTTATTTCACAGACATAAAGAAATTTAAAGTACAATTCTAATTTTTCGGAGGAAGATAGAAAAAGTAAGACCATACCTGTGAATATTTTCCCTGAAGATAAAAAGTTATAGTTCAATTTAAAATTTCCTCAATGAAGTGAAGAAAACTTCAAGTTCTCTTCTGAATTTTACTAAAGAAAACAATTCAATACTAATTTCAACAGAGAAAATAAAAATCTTCAACTTCAGTTCTTTATTTCACAAAGACATAAAGAAATTTAAAGTTCAATTCTAAATTTTTCGGTGGAAGATAGAAAAAGTAATACCATACTTGTGAATATTTTCCCGGAAGATAAAAAGTTCTAGTTCAATTTACAGTTTCCACAATGAAGTCAAGGAAAGTTCAAGTTCTCTTCTGAATTTTACCAAAGAACAAAATTCAATTCTAATTTCACCAGAGAAAATAAAAGTCTTCCACTTCAGTTCTTTATTTCACAAAGACATAAAGAAATTTAAAGTACAATTCTAAATTTTTCGGTGGAAGATAGAAAAAGTAATACCATACTTGTGAATATTTTCCCGGAATATAAAAAGTTCTAGTTCAATTTAAAATTTCCTCAAGGAAGTCAAGTAAAATTCAAGTTCTCTTCTGAATTTTACAAAAGAATAAAATTCAATTCTAATTTCACCAGAGTAAACAAAAATCTACCACTACATTTATTTATTTCACAAAGAAATACATAAATCTAACTTTCAATTCAAATTTTTCGGTGGAAGATAGAAAAAGCAATACCATTCTTGTGAATATTTTCCCCGGAACATACAAAGTTATAGTTCCATTTACAGTATCATCAATGAAGTGAAGAAAAGGTCAAGTTCTCGTCTAAATTTTACTAAAGAACCAAATTCAATTCTAATTTCACCAGAGAAAATAAAAATCTTCCACTTCAGTTCTCTATTTCACAAAGACATAAAGAAATTTAAAGTTCAATTCTAAATTTTTCGGTGGAAGATAGAAAAAGCAATACCATACTTGTGAATATTTTCCCGGAAGATAAAAAGTTCTAGTTCAATTTACAATTTCCTCAACGAAGTCAAGGAAAGTTCAAGTTCTCTTCTGAATTTTACTAAAGAACACGCTTCAATTCTAATTTTTTCAGAGAAAATAAAAATCTTCCTCTTCAGTTCTTTATTTCACAAAAAAATAAAGAAATTTAAATTACAATTCAAAATTTTTGGTGATAGATAGAAATAGTAATACCTTACCCGTGAATATTTCCCCGGAAGAAAAAAAGTTCTAGTTCGATTTAAAGTTTCCTCAACAAAGTAAAGAAGAGTTCAAGTTCTCTTCTGAATTTTAATAAGGAACACAATTCAATACTATTTTCACCAGAGAAAACAAAATTCTTCCACTTCAGTTCTTTATTTCACAAAGACATAAAGAAATTTAGAGTACAATTTTAAATTTTTTGGTGGAAGATAAAAAAAGTAATACCATACCTCTGAATATTTTCATGGAAGATAAAATGTTCTAGTTCAATTTTAAATATTCTCAACGAAGTCAAGGAAAGTTCAAGTTCTCTTCTGAATTTTAATAATGAACACACTTCAATTCTAATTTCTACAGAGAAAATAAAAATCTACCACGACAGGTAATTATGCCGCACATAAATAAATATAGTCAATTATACCTTATACAATTTTTGCTGGAAGATATAAAAAGTAACACCATACTTGTGAATATTTTCACTTACGATAAAAAAGTTATATTTAAAGTTAAATTTTTATCATCGAAGAAAATGACCGTTCAAGTTCTCTTCTGAATTTTACCAAAGAACACGCTTCAATTCTAATTTTTTCAGAGAAAACAAAAATCTTCCTCTTCAGTTCTTTATTTCACAAAGACATAAAGAAATTTAAAGTTCAATTCTAATTTTTCGGTGGGTGATAGAAAAATTAATGCCATGCTTGTGATTATTTTCACGGAAGATAAAAAGTTCTACTTCAATTTTAAATTTCCCCGGAAGATAAAAAGTTCTAGTTCAACTTGCTATTATCTTTGTGAAAACACACAAACTCAGAAAAATGTTCAATGTTCCTTTAGTACCTATGCAATTAGACTAAAAATGAAGATATTTATGCAGAGTTTCAACTCGCTATGGCTAGATTAAGTTAAGTTATTAGGTTAGGTTAGATTAAGTTAGGTTAGGCTAGGTTAGCCTACAGACGCGCGCGTATGTAGGCTAACCTAGCCTAACCTAACTTAATCTAACCTAGCCTAACCTAACTTAATCTAACCTAACTTAACCTAACCTAACTTAACCTATATGCGTGCGTACGTAGGCTAACCTAACCTAATCTAACTTAACCTAACCTAACAATATTTTTTCTGATTTCGTGTGTTTTCGCAAGAAAATAGCTTGTTTTTAGCAAACTTAGCCATATCGAGTTGAAACTCTGCATAAATATCTTCATTTAAGCCTAATTGAGTAGGTGCTTAAGGAACAATGAAAATTTTTTCTGATTTCGTGTGTTTTCGCAAGAAAATAGCTTGTTTTTAGCAAACTTAGCCATAGCGAGTTGAAACTCTGCATAAATATCTTCATTTTTAGTCTAATTGCATAGGTACTAAAGGAAAATTGAACATTTTTTCTGATTTTGTGTGTTTTCACAAAGATAATAGCAAGTTGAACTAGAACTTTTTATCTTCCGGGGAAATTTAAAATTGAAGTAGAACTTTTTATCTTCCGAGAAAATAATCACAAGTACGGCATTAATTTTTCTATCCCCCACCTAAAAATTAGAATTGTACATTAAATTTATTTATTTCTTTGTGAAATAAAGAATTGAAGTGGTAGATTTTTTTTTTCTCTGAAAAAAATAGAATGGGAGCGTTTTCTTTGGTAAAATTCTGAAGAGACCTTAGACTTTCCTTGACTTCATTGAGAAAATTTTAAATTGAACTATAACTTTTTTATTTTCCGGGAAAATATTCACAAGTATTGTATTACTTTTTCTATCTTCCATCAAAAATTTTAGAATTTAACATTGAATTTATCTATGTATTTTCGGCCTACGTAACTGAAGTGTTAGATTTTTATTTTCTCTGGAGAAATTAGAATTGAAGTGTGTTCATTGAGAAAATTCAGAAGAGAACTTGAAACGTCCTTGACTTCGTTGAGTAAATTTTAAATTGAACTAGAACATTTTATCTTCCGTGAAAATAATCACAGGTCTGTTATTGATATTTATATCTTCCAAAGACAAATTAGAATAGTAATTTAAATTTATTTATGTCTTTGTGAAATAGAGAACTGAAGTGGAAGATTTTTATTTTCTCTGGTGAATTTAGTATTGAATTTCGTTCTTTAGTAAAATTCAGAAGAGATCTTGAACCTTTCTTCACTTCGTTGAGGAAATTTTAAATTGAACTAGAACTTTTTATCTTCCGGGAAAATATTCACAAGTATGGTATTACTTTTTCTATCTTCCACCGAAAAATTAGAATTGTACTTTAAATTTCTTTATGTCTTTGTGAAATAAAGAACTGAAGTGGAAGATTTTTATTTTCTCTGAAAAAATTAGAATTGAAGCGTGTTCCTTGGTAAAATTCAGAAGAGAACTTGAACTTTACTTGACTTCGTTGAGGAAACTGTAAATTGAACTAGAACTTTTTATCTTCCGGGAAAATATACACAAGTATGGTATTGCTTTTTCTATCTTCCACCGAAAAATTTAGAATTGAACTTTAAATTTCTTTATGTCTTTGTTAAATAGAGAACTGAAGTGGAAGATTTTTGTTTTCTCTGGAGAAATTAGTATTGAATTTTGTTCCTTAGTAAAATTCAGAAGAAAACTTGAACTTTTCTTCACTTCATTGAGGAAATTGTAAATTGAACTAGAACTTTTTATCTTCCGGGAAAATATTCACAAGTATGGTATTACTTTTTCTATCTTCCTCAGAAAAATTTAGAATTGAACTTTAAATTTCTTTATGTCTTTGTGAAATAAATAACTGAAGTGTAAGATTTTTATTTTCTATGGTTAAATTAGAATTTAATTTTATTATTTGGTAAAATTCAGAAGAGAACTTGAATTTTTCTTCACTTCATTGAGGAAATTTTAAATTGAACTAGAACTTTTTATCTTCCGGGAAAATATTCACAAGTATGGTATTGCTTTTTCTATCTTCCTCCGAAAAAATTAGAATTGTACTTTAAATTTCTTTATGTCTTTGTGAAATAAAGAACTGAAGTGGAAGATTTTTATTTTCTCTGGTGAAATTAGAATTGAATTTTGTTCTTTGGTAAAATTAAGAAGAGAACTTGAACTTTCCTTGAATTCATTGTGGAAACTGTAAATTGAACTAGAACTTTTTATCTTCCGTGAAAATATTCACAAGTATGGTATTACTTTTTCTATCTTCCACCGAAAAATTTAGAATTGAACTTTAAATTTCTTTATGTCTTTGTGAAATAAAGAACTGAAGTGGAAGATTTTTATTTTCTCTGGTGAAATTAGAATTGAATTGTGTTCTTTAGTAAAATTTAGAAGAGAACTTGAACCTTTCTTCACTTCGTTGAGGAAATTGTAAATTTAACTAGAACTTTTTATTTTCCGGGAAAATATTCACAAGTATTGTATTGCTTTTTCTATCTTCCACCGAAAAATTTAGAATTGTACTTTAAATTTCTTTATGTCTTTGTGAAATAAAGAACTGAAGTGGAAGATTTTTATTGTCTCTGGAGAAATTAGAATTGAATGTTGTTCTTTAGTAAAATTCAGAAGAGAACTTGAACCTTTCTTCACTTCGTTGAGGAAATTGTAAATTGAACTATAACTTTTCATTTTCCGGGAAAATATTCACAAGTATGGTATTGCTTTTTCTATCTTCCACCGAAAAATTTAGAATTGTACTTTAAATTTCTTTATGTCTTTGTGAAATAAAGAACTGAAGTGGAAGATTTTTATTTTCTCTGAAAAAATTAGAATTGAATTTGTTCTTTGGTAAAATTCAGAAGAGAACTTGAACTTTCCTTGACTTCATTGAGGAAACTGTAAATTGAACTAGAACTTTTTATCTTCCGGGAAAATATACACAGGTATGGTATTACTTTTTCTATCTTCCACCGAAAAATTTAGAATTGAACTTTAAATTTCTTTATGTCTTTGTGAAATAAAGAACTGAAGTGGAAGATTTTTATTTTCTCTGGTGAAATTAGAATTGAATTTTGTTCTTTAGTAAAATTCAGAAGAGAACTTGAACCTTTCTTCAATTCGTTGAGGATATTGTAAATTGAACTAGAACTTTTTATTTTCCGGGAAAATATTCACAAGTATGGTATTGCTTTTTCTATCTTCCACCGAATAATTTAGAATTGTACTTTAAATTTCTTTATGTCTTTTTGAAATAAGGAACTGAAGTTGAAGATTTTTATGTTCTCTGGTTAAATTAGAATTGAATTTTGTTCTTTGGTAAAATTCAGAAGAGAACTTGAATTTTTCTTCACTTCGTTGAGGAAACTGTAAATTGAAATAGAACTTTTTATCTTCCGTGACCATATTCACAAGTATGGTATTGCTTTTTCTATCTTCCTCCGAAAAATTTAGAATTGTACTTTAAATTTCTTTATGTCTTTGTGAAATAAAGAACTGAAATGGAAGATTTTTATTTTCTCTGGTGAAATTAGAATTGAATTTTGTTCTTTAGTAAAATTCAGAAGAGAACTTGAACCTTTCTTCACTTCGTTGAGGAAATTGTAAATTGAACTATAACTTTTTATTTTCCGGGAAAATATTCACAAGTATGGTATTGCTTTTTCTATCTTCCAGCGAAAAATTTAGAATTGAACTTTAAATTTCTTTATGTCTTTGCGAAATAAAGAACTGAAGTGGAAGATTTTTATTTTCTTTGAAAAAATTAGAATTGAATTTTTTTCTTTAGTAAAATTCAGAAGAGAACTTGAACTTTCCTTGACTTCATTGAGGAAACTGTAAATTGAACTAGAACTTTTTATCTTCCGTGAAAATATACACAGGTATGGTATTACTTTTTCTATCTTCCACCGAAAAATTTTGAATTGAACTTTAAATTTCTTTATGTCCTTGTGAAATAAAGAACTGAAGTGGAAGATTTTTATTGTCTCTGGTGAAATTAGTATTGAATTTTGTTCTTTAGTAAAATTTAGAAGAGAACTTGAACTTTTCTTCACTTCATTGAGGAAATTATAAATTGAACTAGAACTTTTTATTTTCCGGGAAAATATTCACAGGTCTGGTATTACTTTTTCTATCTTTCACCGAAAAATTAGAATTGTACTTTAAATTTCTTTTTGTCTGTGAAATAAAGAAATGAAGTGTAAGATTGTTATTTTCTCTGGTGACATTAGATTTGAATTTTATTCTTTGGTAAAATTCAGAAGAGAACTTGAATTTTTCTTCACTTCGTTGAGAAAATTGTAAATTGAACTAGAACTTTTTATTTTCCGGGAAAATATTCACAAGTATGGTATTGCTTTTTCTATCTTCCTCCGAAAAATTTAGAATTGTACTTTAAATTTCTTTATAATCTTTGTGAAATAAAGAACTGAAGTGGAAGATTTTTGTTTTCTCTGAAAAAATTAGAATTGAAGCGTGTTCTTTGGTAAAATTCAGAAGAGAACTTGAACTTTCCTTGACTTCTTTGAGTAAATTGTAAATTGAACTAGAACTTTTTATCTTCCGGGAAAATAATCACACGTATGGTATTTCTTTTTCTATCTTCCTCCGAAAATTTTAGAATTGTACTTTAAATTTCTTTATTTCTTTGTGAAATAATGAAGTGAAGTGGAAGATTTTTATTTTATCTGGTGAAATTAGAATTGAATTTTGTTCTTTGGTAAAATTCAGAAGAGAACTTGAACTTTTCTTCACTTCGTTGAGGAAACTGTTAATAGAACTATAACTTTTTATTTTCCGGGAAAATATTCACAAGTATGGTATTGCTTTTTCTATCTTCCTCCGAAAAATTTAGAATTGTACTTTAAATTTCTTTATTTCTTTGTGAAATAAAGAACTGAAGTGGAAGATTTTTGTTTTCTCTGAAAAAATTAGAATTGAAGTGTGTTCTTTAGTAAAATTCAGAAGAGAACTTGAACCTTTCTTCACTTCGTTGAGGAAATTGTAAATTGAACTAGAACTTTTTATTTTCCGTGAAAATAATCACAGGTATGGTATTACTTTTTCTATCTTCCACCGAAAAATTTAGAATTGTACTTTAAATTTCTTTATGTCTTTGTGAAATAAAGAACTGAATTGTAAGATTTTTGTTTTCTCTGGAGAAATTAGAATTGGAGCACGTTCTTTGGTAAAATTCAGAAGAAAACTTGAACTTTTTTTTATCTTCTGCGAACAATTTGGAACAGTATTTTAAATTTTTCATCTCTTCGAGACAGATCTGAAGTAAAGTGGAAAATTTTTATATTATTTTGAAAATTAGAATTGATTAAAAACTAATTTCTTTTTCATTGAGAAAGTGGGTGAAAAAGATAAGTACTTCAAGTTGTAAAATGGTTTTTGGTGGTAAATTATGAAAGGAAATTTTTCTAAAGTATATAATAACGAAATAAAATGTTTTAAAAAGGGAGAGGGGGGTATTGGAAGGGTGCCGGGGCGGGGTTGTGGGTATCCAGTGGCCCGGTAGGGGTGGAGGGGGACGCTGGGAGCATGAATAGACCTGTGGGGACCGGGGTGAGAGGGTTGTGGAGGGTGGACGGTCGGTGCTCGGCGGAGAGTGTCCTGGAGGACCGACTGGTACTTTAGGAGCCCGGTGGACCTTTGGGGACCGGGTGAGGGCCTTTGGGGGTCCGGGGAGCCCTTGAGCACAGAGTGGGCCGGTTGGGGCCCGGAGCGTCCGTTGTGGGGCAGGGCGACCCTTGAGGAGCTGCGGAGGACCGTTGGGGTCCGGGGGACCCGTTGGGGTCCGGTGGTCCCTTTGGGAGCCTGGTGGACCTTTGGGGACCAGGTGATGGCCTTTGGGGGTCCAGTGGGTCCTTTGGGAGCCTGTGGGACCGTTGAGGACCGGAGGCTTCCTTCGGGGTTGGGGTTGAGCACTCGGGGCCCTTTGGGAACCCTGGGTGCCCTGGGAGGACCTTGGGGGACCAGTGGAGGGCTTTTGGGGGTCGGGTGGACCTTTGGGGACCGGCGAGGGCCTTTGGGGGGCTCGGGTATGGTCTTTTTAGGGGCTGGGGGCCTTTGGGGGCCTGGTGGACCTTTGGGACCGGGAGAGGGCCGTGGGGGACTGGTGGTGGCCCTTGGGGGGCGCGGGTTTGTACTGGTTCGGGTATGGGGGCCTTTGGGGGCCTGGGGGACCTGTGGGTCCGGGTGCGGGCCTTTGGGGCCGGGGGGCGGACCTTGGGGGGGCCGGGGGGGCCCTTGAGCCCGGATTGGGCCCTTTGGGGCCCGGTGGGTCCGTTGGGGGTCTGAGGTCCTTTTGGGAGCCCGGTGGACCTTTGGGGACCGGGTGAGGGCCTTTGGGAGCCTGGGGGACCTTTGAGGACCGGAGGCTTCCTTCGGGGTAGGGGTAGCGTAATCGGGGCCCTTTGGGAGCCCTGGGCGCCCGGGGAGGGCCTTTGGGACCGGGGGAGGGCCTTTGGGGACCGGGGGAGGTCTTTTGGGGTACTGGTGGACCTTTGGGGACCGGGGAGGGCTTTTGGGGGTCTGGTGGACCTTTGGGGACCGGGGAGGGCCTTTGGGGCTCGGGTATGGCCTTTTTAGGGTCTGGGGCCCTTTGGTCGCCTGGGCACCTTTGGGGACTGGGTGAGGGTCTTTGGGGGTCGGGGGGGTCCTTTGGACGCCCAGCGAACCTTTGAGGCCCGGTGGCTTCCTTCGGGGTGGTGGTAGGGGGATCGGAACCTTTGGGGTTGGGGTAGAGGACCTCACAACACTGTTCAATTGAAACTTGTGTATTATAACGACCACACTCAAATTTTCTTCCAAAATCTCTTCAAAAATCACCTTTTAAAATGTCTCTAGCTGTTTCGCCGAAATAGTTCCATAAAAAAGCTAAAACGGTTTCGCCAAAATTATCCCTAAACGGAATTTCGGCATGTTCCTTTTGTTTGGCATCTCTGCGCCAATGCATTTCAAATTATTTGGAAACCTTTTCGCGCGCTAAGATCAAAACGTCTGCTCGGAAACAATTCTCTTGTTAGAAACAACAAATTAATTTCCCTTTCGTGAATCAATTCTCTTTAGAACAACAAAATAATTCCCCTTTCGTGTCAAACAATCAATCATGACATCATCTGTCATGTGTGATCAAAACTTTGTCTCGGAGACAATTCTGGTCGAACTCCAAAGACATTAATTAACTTGACGTCATCTGTCAGACACTCCCTGGAAACAATTTGATTAATGACTGCCAACTCTAGACTGACCAGAAAAGAAAGTTGGCTCGGAAATGACAACAACATTGATCCCATTAACCACGTGTTCTCTCTAATGACTCTGTTCAAAACAACAACAACATTGACCCCATTAACCACGTGTTCTCTCTAATGACTCTGTTCAAAACAACAACAACATTGACCTTGGCATTTGGCTCGGAAACAATAACAACATTGACATTCGCTGAGGGCGTGCCAAAAAAACACCTGGAGAAAGAGGTTATTGACCGATTACGCAATCATTCTCACAAATGACTCTATGCCCATATATGGTGTGCTGTCACGATCAATAGGGTCATCTCTACTGCCATTTTGTTCAGCATAGTTGATTTCCAGATAGAAATTATGTTTTTGAGAAGGACACTCCAGTAGGGAAGGGGGTACCAGCACAGGGGGGAGTGACGTCACAGTCAGTTTATAGATCTAGTCTAAAGGGGTCAATGTCCCCTTTTTCAAGGTCGATTTATTTGTTTTTTCTAGGTGCAATGACTCCGGGGTGAAGTTTGCACATGCGCATTGACGGGAAGAATGTATTGGTCGACACGAAGAGGAAGTGGATCTCCGAGGAATTGATTTACATAATCGGTGGGAGAATGTTTTGATCGAGTCTAACGGGAACAGGATCACGTGTCTTTTTCTAAGCCAATCAGGGAAGTTATGTAAGGTTTCCCATTACATCAGAGTTCGCCCTTGAGATCCGGGTTGCAGCGGTAGCTAGCAACCTAGTAAGAGACGATCACGTCCAATGTTAAGAAATATATCAAAACAAAAAGTACACCATTAGAACCGCTTTGTCCGAAACCCCTGCATAGAAAAATTTCTGTCCCTTGGCTTGAACAGCAAGGGAAATATATTGGCTTGAAAATCAAGAAAAGTGGCAGCTACTACAACATTCTGCCTAAACGGGATATTTTTTTCTTTTTTTCTTTTTTTTTCTTTTGTATCCAGAGATAGCTTGGCACTGGAGCATCGTAGAGGGTTGTTCAATAGCTCATTTTAAAGGAAATTAATTGGGTTAAAAATCTATAGTAACTAAAATAAATTATTTCTAAAAGAGAATAAATTTTTCCACCAAAAACTGCATTTTGATGTCTTTTCACACTGCAGTCTTTCAAACATAATCGTATACCAGCGGTAAGAATTGAACCCACGCCTCTGAAGAGACTGGTGGCTAACACCAGTGCCTTGGACCACTCGGCCAGGCTGCCTCTCATAAATAAATATATATGTGAATTTGGGTTGCAGCAGTAGCTAGCAACCTAGTAATAGACGATCAGTCCAATGCTAAGAAATATAAAAACCCAAAACTCCTAAAAATAGAGTCAGATCAAAACAAAAGTACATCATTAGAAATACCTTGTCTGAAACCCTACTAGATAAATAATGAACGTCATCATAGTTTTATATTAGAGTTATGACGTGAATAGAGTGACGTCATAATTAGTATATAAGGAATGTCAAAACTGAAAATTCTCTCATTCTTGATTAGAATAATGGTTAGATCAAAGCAGGCTATACGCAAGTTGAAGAAAGAGTACTACACAAACAACAGAGATAGTAACTTGAAAAGAAAAAAGCAAAGGTATTCAACCGACCAGGCGTATCGAGAAGTAATAATTGAGAGAGCAAAAGAAAAGAGCAAGATGTGTTATCACAATGATGAAGATTATAGACATGCAAAAATTGAGACAGCCAAACAAAAGATCAAGGAACGGTATGGTAATGATGAACATTACAGAGAAGCAAGAATTGAGCAGGCTAAACAAAAGATCAAGTACCGTTATCACAATGATCAAATTTAGAGAGAAGCAACAATTGAGCAGGCTAGATAAAAGAGCAGGGAACGTTATCACAATGATGAAGATTATAGACATGCAAAAATTGAGACAGCCAAACAAAAGATCAAGGAACGGTATGGTAATGATGAACATTACAGAGAAGCAAGAATTGAGCAGGCTAGACAAAAGAGCAGAGAACGGTATGATAATGATGAAGATTACCGAAACAAACATAAAAAAAAAGTTGCTACCAGAATAATGGGTAGATACTGGGGTGACAAAAGCTATAATGAAAAAATTAAATTCTCTGCGAGGTTGTACCGAAGAACGCATAAGGACAAAGGAAAAATTACATTCAGAAATACAAGAAGATGGCAAAAATGCAGGCTGATCTTCGTAAATTGAGAAACATTTTACGTATGTTTTACCAGGATCACGAAAAGTATTCAAAATTACAGATTAAAATTCTCTTTGAAAGAGCGGATGCTGTTGAAAAGTCGGCTAGAAATTCCTTGGCAAAGCTTCATAGTAATATCCAAAAGAAATGTTGTCAGTTTAATGAAAAGCTTCCAAGGTATGGATTGGCAACTGCGGAACAGTTTACAGATGCAATGGAAAATGTTCGACAACGCAGTGAATATACGGAGGCGTACTTCTTTGAAAATTCGTATATTAATTTTGGAAGGAGCAATTGCAGTTTATGTAGCAGCAATAAAAACATATATACAAGCATACCTATCAACAGCGAAGGAAAAGCAATGTTTTTCAATTATGGCGAAAACGAGCCTGTTAGGGTTATTAGTAAATGTGTTTGTAAGACTAATGATTTAGAACAAATTCCTGGAACACCGACTCAAGAAAAAAGCATTTCTAACTGTGTTTTAAACAGTTCTTTTAGTTCTACTGAATATTTGACAAAAAATTCTCTGTGTAGTAGAACAAACTGTCCTGAAAAGTACGAGACAACTATTGAAGAATGCTCTGAATCTAGATCTGACAAGGAAATTATGATGGCTGAAGTCACCTATAACAATCTGAGTAAACATTCAAAACCGAAAATTGGGCAGCAGGTTACTTGGCAATGTCACCCTGATATCTGCAAGCTCTATCCGGTGGATATTGAATTATGTCAAATTCCTTTTGATATCCTTGAAAATAATATAGCATTAAAATTTTCAACTGACAAAGTGGTTAATTTCTACCTTGGCGGCTTGGATTATTGTGAAATCAATTACAGGGACACAAGAAAGCATGGGCATTCGTTATACTGTAGCCCAAATGAGGGATGTCAGAGCTATTTGCGTTCTCTAAGGGCACTAGCTCCACATTTTACTGTCTTGAACTGTTTCATTAATAGCGTATATAAGGCAGTATCAAAATGTAAGATTATACAACATATTAATCTACTAAAAGTCGAGGGCTCGTACAAGGAACTAAGTCATTACATAGAAGAAGTGTCAAGTAGACTCTGTCGTAATAATAGTCAAGACTTCATTTACGGTGATAGCAATATTAGAGTTTCTGTGGATGAAAATACAATAATAAAATTATTTGGTGAGAGCCTTGATAAGGTAGCTAACATTAGGGATGTATACCCCACAATGCATTGTGACAGTTGTGAGCAGATAAAGACAAAATACCAATTGAAGAGTCTAAGATCCCTTTCAAATAAGAAAGGTTTTGATGTAATGATGGCCACGATTTTAGAACACCTACAACAGGACATACCCAAAGATGACAGAGAACAACTAATTCAATGTACAGGTTGGAAAGAGGATGTCATAGATTCATTCTTTGTCTGTGATTACTGTGCTGGGAAAATGTTGAAAAGTCAGGAGAATGTCCGATCAGTATTAAATAACCTTCATATAGACTGTACACCGGAATGTATAAAGTGTTTAAATAATTTTGAAATGGCAATGATTCGATTTGTAATGCCTTGTCTTACGATCGTCAGATTAGGGCAAGTAACTGCATTGAAGAGACCTAGAACAGAACTTGTTGACGCTCTTAAGGGGAGAATAGTATATCTACCTGTTGATGTGCAAGCAAATGCAGATATTCAGCCTGCAAAACTTCTTAACATTGATAGTTTTGTAGTCATTGTCAATGGTCAGCCTACTTACAACAAGAATGTTTGGACTGCACTAATAGATCTGAGAAAAGTCCATGAAGCACTGTTGTGGTTAAGAGAGAACAACAGTCTCTATAAAACAATACATGCATACACCCTAGAAGATTTAAAAAAAATACTTGAAGCCCGTCTTGCTGAAAAAGCGGTTGGTGTTGATAATTTACCTGAAATACCGGAAGCTGCAATCCTTCAGAAACTGACAGAAAGCGCAAAATCTACATTGGTTGAACATTTTTCTGTCCAGCCTCTCAATTCAGCGGTTCCAAAAGACTTCATTGAAGATTTTAAGCAAATGAAAGATCTTGGTACTGACCAATTTCAAATCAAGAAACTAAAAGGTGAGAGCGAAGACTTATTTCAGGAAGAACTTGATCTAAAAGTGTTTCCAAATCTTTTCCCGAAAGGCAAATATGGCTTGCGTGACAAGGCAAGACCATTTCGGATTAGGAATGCAGAATATTTTAAATCAAGGCTTCTTAGCAGACATACTAAGTTTCGTCTTGACAAACAGTTTCTTTTTCACAGCTTCCAATTGCAAGAATTCTCTTACATGTGTAATAGCGTTGGTCATATGTTGCGGACTGTGAAACCAAATCAAAATGCTCGTCAATTTATAGACATGCTTCATTCCTGTGATGGAGAGATGGAAGCGACTTTGTTTTCTGTTCAATCAAAAATCAGAGGATCTCAGCAGTATTTTCAATCTCTTTCCTATAAAGTAAAGTCAATGATTGAGCAATTGGGTCCACCGACTTTGTTTCTGACAGTTTCATGTGCTGAGTGGTACTCTCCTGAATTTATTGACTATTTACGGACTGTCCATAAGAACTTACCTGGTGTGGCAAAAATAACCCCAGCAGAGTTGACGTGTCTAGATCCAATTGCAGTTTCCATGCACTTTGACCAAAAATGGACACCTATATTTAATGAGCTAATTTGTTCAAAGACAAATCCTTTGTTTGGTAAAATTAAGGATCATTTCTGGCGTATCGAGTATCAGAAACGAGGTGCGCCTCATGTACACTGTGTGTTGTGGATTGAAGATGCTCCTATTATTGGGAAATCAACAGCGTCTGAAGTGATTCAGTATATCAATAGTATTATAACTTGTGAAATACCAAATAGATTGACTAGTCCAACTCTTCACAAACTGCTCAAAGACCATCAAGTGCACCGCTGTAATACATACTGTCAAAGAAAGTATAAGAGAAAAAGAGGAAGATGGGTTACGTATTGTAAGTTTGGCTTTACTCGTCCTACAAAGGAACGAACAGAATTATATGACATCCTTGACTGCTTGGCTCATGGTACAAAACGTAAAAAGCCAAGAAAAAGAATATATCATCTGCTTCGAAGAGATGACGAGCGTTATATAAATGACTATTCTCCTGCGTTACTTATTGCTAATCAAGCAAACATTGATGTTCAATATATTGGCCATTTGGGCTCTAAATTACCGTGTTACATTACCGATTACATGACTAAAGCAGAGAGTGTCGAAATAGAAGCAATGTGGGAGGAAGTAAATAATGCATGCAAAAGTCTTGGTCAACGAACTATGTCCTACTTTTTGAAGTCCATAAAAACCCGTCAAGTTGGAGCAGTTGAAGCTGCTGATAGGCTTCTTGGTACTAAATTGTATAGTATTTCTAGGCAATTTAGATATATTGACCTTGCAAAAAAGAGCGAGGTGAAGAGGACATTGAGAAGATATGAGGAGCTTGAAAAGTTTGCTAAAAACGATACACAGAGTAGTAATTTGTACATTGCCCACTGGGTTATTGATATCTACCCTAAAAGATCGGAACATATGGAAAATATCAGTCTTTTTCAGTTATTGTCTTGGTATGAACGGGAGCGTAATGGTACTGATGATAATATGATGTTAACTGACGGGTCCTTCTACCTCAGAAAAAGGCTTTTTAAACCGTATATCATACAGCACAGAAAGGTAAACCCATTTGAAACTGACGAGAAGAAAAATGCTTACTATGGAGATCTTTTAAAATTGTTTAAACCTTGGAGAGATGAAAATGAACTAGTAGTCAGTGGAAATAGCAATTACGAAACCTACTGTGTTGAAAGTGTAAACTATCCCGACATGGTAGCTTACCACGAAAAATTTGTTGTTAAGAGGAATAGCGATATAGAATTTGAAGAAAGGGTCCGAGAACGTGCAAAAGAAATTCTGAAGGCAGAAAATATTGATGAAAACATTGAAGATGACCCAGAAAATGCAATTCAGGGAGGAGTCATTGACAGAACAGCAGATGCTATGGAGGATTTGTTAGACGCAAAAAAACAGATTTTAAATGGTGACACCAAAGACAGGCTGAAAAATGATTATGAGTCGCTCAATATTGATCAAAAGAGAGTTGTTGACAAAATTTTAGACTCAGTTACCAAGCGCAATGGTGCAGCATCTTTGAAGTTGATTGTATCTGGATGTGGGGGTACAGGAAAATCTAGGGTTATCAGTGTCATGAGAAGACTACTTTGCAACAAGTTCAAGAATGAAGATTGTCCCGTTGTAGTTATGGCACCTACTGGTATTGCTGCACATAGCATAAATGGTTTAACAATAGATAATTGTTTAAGTTTAGCTATTGATCAGGAAAACACCACAAAATACACACCTCTCTCCACTGAAAAACTTCTTACTTTGAGAAAGACACTTAAGGAGACAAGACTTTTATTATTGATGAAATTTGTATGGTTTCGTCTCTTCTTTTAACCTACATTCATTTAAGACTATCAAAAATATTGGCAGTTGATTTGCCAATGGGTAATGCTAACTGCGTATTTTTGGGAGATTTTCTTCAATTAAGACCAGTAAGTGGTAATCCTCCTTATATGCCTCTCACACGACTAGAGGTAAAAAACAGGATCGGATCAGTTGGTACTTTTAACCTCTGGCATCTATTTGAGTATGAAGAACTAACCATAAATGTGAGACAAAAGACGGATAAGAGTTATGCTAATACACTTTCTGAAATTAGACAAGGGTTTTGCACTGGTGAAAATTTGAATAGTCTTTACAAGAGAAAAGTTGGGAGCTCCTACAGAGCTTCAAATGACGAAATAATTGATCTATACTCAAAATTGTGTGAAGAGGGAAATAGACCTGTCATTCTTATGCCCACCAATGAAAATTGTATGGTACTTAACGAGTTACTTCTTACAAAAAGCTGCTCAGACTACGTTAAACTTTCTGCAGTTGATCGACTCTCTTCAGTTGTTGACGACAATAGAATCGAACAGAAAGCAGCAAACACTGTTTTAAACTTTGGCAACGACAGAAAAAGAACAGCCGGTTCTTTCATGAGCTTGTTACTTGCAGTAGGTACACGTGTAATGCTCCAAAGAAATATTTGGGTTGCTAAGGGGCTAGTAAATGGATCAATGGGAACAGTAACAAGCTTCAAGTTGCTACCAAACGAAGAAATAATTGGAGTTCTTGTAAAATTTGATGGACTGGAACTTCCAGCTGAAATTGGCAGAGAAACCGTGCGCTTTGAAGTTTTGAAGCAAGTCTTTTTTACGCGAAGACAGTTTCCTCTTCAACTGGCCTTTGCCATTACAATACACAAGTCCCAAGGACTAAGTTTACAGTGTGCAATTGTTGACGCAGGTAATTGTTGCTTCGGTCCAGGTATGTTGTACGTTGCTCTTTCCCGTGTGCCCACTAGTGCAGGTTTATATCTAGTAGAATTTGATAAGACAAAGATTTATTGCGATGTTGATGCTTTAATTGAGTACAACCGTTTGAGACAAATTTATAGAACAGATCTTCCATTGTTTGAGTTCCCAGAAAGGCAACTCAGAGGTACAACAGATGAAGTATGTATAACAAATGAAGTAAACTCTAAAGGACAACAGACTCAAGGAAAAAAATTTCCATTGTTGGAGGTCCCAGAAAAAGAATGAGAAGCCCTTCAGTTGAAGAACCCTTATTAATAGAAATGTATCCCAAACATAAGAAAAGGATAACTAGTGTCGGACCGGTGGTGTCAACAAAAGAGAAAAAAATAAATATTAATGCGAAACTTCATCACAATGATATATTTCGTGTCATTCAACCGGCCCAAGATCGTCAAGAACAACACAATAATGCTAATAATGCAAATGCACCAGCAAGTGCATATGTTACTCTTGATAGTAATAGAAAGGTATCAAGAATTATACATGCTGACTGGAATCAAGCAGAAGATAATATATTTCTCTCTGGATACGCAGGCAGCCAATGCTTTGCCATGGTACTCGCAAATATTGTCCGAGCTGCTATTATACCTCCAAGGCAATGGAATAAAAATATTCTGAACAGAAACATGATTGAAGGGGATACTATTTATGCTCTCATACGTGAAAATAATAATAATAGAAATCCAAGAGTTTTCCCGATTCCTCCTAGTGGCTATTTGGTATTGAAAAATTTAGATGTCATCAAGGACGATTTTCTAATGTATGACGCAGTATTTTCCCTAAATTATGACGATAATTGGTTGTACAGCGGAAGTTTATTGGATTCTATAAATAATGGAGAATTAGGAATTACATTATTGGCGGCTTTAAAAAAATTATTTAGAGAACATAATGCTGGAATAATAGTTGCATACTCTAAATCACTGAGTCTTATGCATTATGATGAAAAATACTATTTTACAGATTCTCACTCATGCGGACCCAGAGGAGCACCATTGCAAAATGATAATGGAAAAGCATGTGTCATAGAATGCGACACGATTGAAGAATTATATCGCATTACTCGAAGAGTCTTCAAAGCCAAAAGAGAACAATTTACTATTCATTATATTGACGTTACAGTAAGTACATTAAAAGACGATCACTGAAATAACAAATTTACAGTAAATCCGGGTTACAGCGGTAGCTAGCAACCTAATAAGAGACGATCACGTCCAATGTTAAGAAATATAAAAACCCATAGTTCTTAAAAAAATTATAATAAAGAACAACCTTTTTCCTATACTAAATTTTATAGGCCGCTTAACTATAGCATAGGCTAGTACAGTTATTATATTTAAGGCCAATATATTAAAAATTTCCACTAAAAGACGGTCATTGGAACAAAAACCCAATACATACATTTGATTTAGTTAGCTACTTGATTGTTTGAGGCTTGTCTCTTACTATTTCAAAGAAGAAAAAGCCTTAGGCTTTTTCCTGTTTGTAATCAATTAGAAAGAGTTCTACCTTTAATGTAATCCGGGTTGCAGCGGTAGCTAGCAACTTAGTAAGAGACGATCACGTCCAATGTTAAGAAATATAAAAACCCCTAACTCCTAAAAACAGAGTCAGATCAAAAAAAAGTACACCATTAGAACCGCCTTGTCCGAAACCCCTATAAAGGAAACTTACCGCCCTGCGGCTTGAATAACAAAGAAAATATATTGGCTTGATAATCAAGAAAATTGACTTTAACCACGTTATTCTCCACAAACGGGATATTTTTTTCTTTCTTTCTTTTCCACAGATAGCTTGGCACTGGAACATCGTAGAGAGTTGTTCAATGGCTCATTTTAAAGGAAATCTCTAGATCTAGCGCTATTTGTACTTAATTTTTTTTTAATTAATTTTTTTTACGAAAAACTT
This sequence comes from Artemia sp. Qi Xiang Cuo, assembly GCF_049724085.1. Classification (NCBI taxonomy): domain Eukaryota; kingdom Metazoa; phylum Arthropoda; class Branchiopoda; order Anostraca; family Artemiidae; genus Artemia; species Artemia sp. Qi Xiang Cuo. Next base: position 39,815,848 of record NC_142813.1, on the reverse strand, counting down.
AATTTTTTATATACAATATTAAACAGTGACGTCATAGTCTTTGGATGTAGTTAGTACATAAAGTCTGGATCATCGAATTAAAGCTGAAACTAAGTAAAGAACAATTATGCCTCCATATATTCACAGTGATCTATAAAATTTCCCATTACATCTATAAACTGTTCCACAGTTGCCGGTTCATACCTTGTTACATAAAGGATCGATCATCGAATTTAAGCTGAAACTAAGTAAAGGACAATTATGCCTCCATATCTTCACAGTAATGTATAAAATTTCCCATTACATCTGTAAACTGCTCCACAGTTGCCGGTCCATACCATGGAAGCTTTTCACTAAACATGCAACATTTGTTTTGGATATTACTATGAAGTTTTGCGAAAGCATCTCTAGTCCGGGTTGCAGCGGTAGCTAGCAACCTAGTAAGAGACGATCACGTCTAATTTTACATAAAGGACTGATATAGTTCATTATGGTACAGAACAAATCCGGGTTGCAGCGGTAGCTAGCAACCTAGTAAGAGACGATCCCACCCCATAGTAAAAACTAAAGTAACCCATAACTCCTGAAAAAAGATTCAGATCAAAACAAGAAGTACACTATTAGAACCGCCTTGTCCAAAACTTCTAAATAGCAAACCTACCGTCCTTTGGCTTGAATAACAAAGAACACATATTGGCTTGAAAATTAAAAAAAATTGACTTTAACGTACGATATTCTCCACAAACGCTATCTTTTTTTCTTTCTGCTTTTTCTTTCTCCTCAGCTAGCTGGGCACCGGAAAACCATAGAGAGCCGTATAATAGCTCAATTTAAAGGAAATTGTTATAATAAAGAATGAATATTTTACCGATTATCTACTTATAACCATATATGATGTAATAAGTGACATGACGTAATATCTAAAACCTATTGTGTACTAATAACCATATATGACTTAATGAGTGACGTGACGTAAAAATTGAAAAAATAATTTTTATTTTATTTTCCTTTTTAGTGTAGTATCGTTAAAGTTATAAACTACAAAAATATTTATGGTGTCTGAACAATAGTTTTAATCTTTTATTTTATACTAGAAAAATACCTGAAAATTTAAAAATTAGTTTAATTTTTTGTTAGGTTCTTGATTATTGATACGTGACATAAACATTCAACTAATGGTTACATAATGGTTTCAATCAAGCAAGCTACACGCAAGTTAAAAAAACAGTACTATACAAAAAACAAAGACAACATCTTGAAAAGAAAAAAGCAAAGGTATTCAACTGACAAGGCGTATCGAGAAGTAATAATTGAGAGAGCAAAACAAAACAGATAGATGTGTTATCACAATGATGAAGATTTATAATAAAGAACGGACCAAACAGTTCGTGGCCACAAGCTGTCTAGTCAGAGTGACTCGTCTCAATAGCAACCGAAACTCTAAAAAACGGAATCCGGGTTGCAGCGGTAGCTAGCAACCTAGTAAGAGACGATCACGTCCTATGGTAAGAAATATAAAAACCCATAGCTCCTAAAAAAGTTGTCAAATCAAAACAAAAAATACACCATTAGAACCGCCTTGTCCGAAACCCCTGTATAGGAAACTTTCTGTCATTTGGCTTGAACAGCAAGGGAAATATATTGGCTTGAAAATCGAGAAAATTGACTTTAACCACGTTATTCTCCACAATCGGCATATTTTTTTATTTTTTCTTTATTTTCCACAGATGGCTTGGCACTGGAGCATCGTAGAGAGTTGTTCAATGGCTCGTCTTAAAGGAAATTAATTGGGTTAAAAATTTTTGTGACTAAAATAAATTATTTCTAAGAGAGAATAAATTTTTCCACTAAAAACTGCATTTTTGATGTTTTTCATACTGTAATAATAAAGAACGAACTCTTGCCTATACAAAATTACATTAAAAGACAATTATTGGATATTACTTAAAGGATGGACGTGGTTCATTAGAACTTTCTGTTATTTGGCTTGAACAGCAAGAGAAATATATTGGCCTTAAAATCAAGAAAAGTGGTGGAAATATATTGGCTTGAAAATCAGGATAAGTGAAAATCAAGAAAAGTGGAAAAGTGGTTTGAGTTTTTTTTTTACATTAAAAGACTATCACTGAAATAACAAACCATTCCATACATCGACTTAGTTAGCTGCTTGATTGTTTGAGTTTCGTCTCTTATCCGGGTTGCAGCGGTAGCTAGCAACCTAGTAAGAGACGATCATCCGGGTTGCAGCGGTAGCTAGCAACCTAGTAAGAGACGATCACGTCCAATGTTAAGAAATATAAAAACCCGTAGCTCCTAAAAAAAGAGTCACATCAAAACAAAAAGTACACCATTAGAACCGCCTTGTCCAAATCCTCCATAAAGGAAACTTACCGCCCTTTGGCTTGAATAACAAAGAAAATATATTGGCTTGAAAATCAAGAAAATAGACTTTTACCACGTTATTCTCCCCAAACGGGATATTTTTTTCTTTCTTTTCCACAGATAGCTTGGCACTGGAACATCGTAGAGAGTTGTTCAATGGCTCATTTTAAAGGAAATCTCTAGATCTAGCGCTATGTGTACTTAATTTTTTTTTTAATTAATTTTTTTTACGAGAAACTTAATTTTTTATATACAATATTAATCAATGACGTCATAGTCTTTGAATGTAGTTAGTATATAAAGTCTGGATCATCGAATTAAAGCTGAAACTAAGTAAAGAACAATTATGCCTCCATATATTCACAGTGATGTATAAAATTTCCCATTACATCTGTAAACTGTTCCACAGTTGCCGGTTCATACCTTGGAAGCTTTTCACTAAACATGCAACATTTCTTTTGGATATTACTATGAAGTTTTGCGAAATATAATAAAGAACGAACATTAGCTCATAGGTTACATAAAGGATTAGAATAAGGACCGAAGTCTATCTCATAGTAACTGTTGCAGCAGGGAAAAGAAAAAGAGGTCTGTGGTGTATGTGACGTCATACGAGGTTAAATTTGATTTGAAATAAACCTGAACAGCTAAAGCAAAAAGCCTGAAAAATTTCCGAGGAAATGAAATTTTCCAAAAAATCCGTTTTACAGTACAAATTATTTTACAGTAAAGAACAAACTCTAGCAAATAGTAATTAAAATATATGGGAATAGCTAAGCCAATAGCTCTAGGTACAATACAACAAACAGTTGTAGACAATTGAGCCAACAGCTGGAAACAACTAAGCCAACAGCTGAAGGTACAATATAGCAAATTTATATAAGGGATCGATATTTTTCAATATAATCCGGGTTGCAGCGGTAGCTAGCAACCTAGTAAGAGACGATCAAGTCCAATATTAAGAAATATAAAAACCCATAGTTCCTAACAAAGCAGTCAGATCAAAACAAAAAGTACACCATTAGAACCGCCTTGTCCGAAACCCCTGTATAGTAAACTTTCTGTCCCTTGCCTTGAACAGCAAGGGGAATATATTGGCTTGAAAATCAAGAAAAGTGGCAGCTACTACAACATTCTACCTAAACGGGATATTTTTTTCTTTGTTTCCAGAGATAGCTTGGCACTGGAACATCGTAGATAGTTGTTCAATGGCTCATTTTAAAGGAAATTAATTGGGTTAAAAGTCTATAGTAACTAAAATAAATTATTTATAAGATTACATTAAAAGACGATCATAGGAATAAAAACTTATTGCATAAATTGGACTTAGTTAGCTACTTGATCGTTTGAGGTTTGTCTCTTACTATTTCAAAGAAGAAAAGGCCGTAGGCTTTTTCCTGTTTGTAATATAATATCCGGGTTACAGCGGTAGCTAGCAACCTAGTAAGAGGCGATCGCGTCCAATGTTAAGAAATATAAAAACCCATAACTCCTAACAAAAAAAAGTTTACATAAAGGATCGATATAGTTTATCATAAATGATGCCAGTCAAGAGGATCTCCCATATTAGTTATTAATTAAAGTTTTGTTTAGACTTTAAATTGAATTACATAAAGGGTCGATAACATTAATAATGAATGGGGCCTAAGCTAATTTCAGTGGATATAGCAGAAACTGAGTAAAGAACAAGCCACGGCAAAAAGTAACAAAAAGTTAAGGTAATAAAATCATCTTTTGAATGGAAGTTTGCTGTCTGATTCTTTCAGGGTCTTCTCTTACTATTCCAGATAAGTAAAAGTCATAGGCTTTTTCCTGTTTCTATTAGATTTTTACATATAATACAATAAAGAACGACACCTTGTCCATGTTAACTAAAACATAAATAGGGATTATGTAATTTCCAATAGTATCATGGCTGTAGAGATGGCTGAAACCTAGTTACAATAAAAAACGATCATTGGAATAACAAAAATTGAATACCTTTGGAATTAGCTAGCTACTTGATTATTTGAGACTCGTCTCTTACTATTTAAAAGAAGAAAAAGCCGTTGGCTTTTTCCTGTGTGTAATCAGTTTATTATCATAGGCAGCGCGCTAGCTCTGCCTGAGTAAAGAACGATGTGGGCTCAATGTGTTTTTTTTTCCGCGTTGCAGCGATAGCTAGCAACCTAGTAAGAGACGATCACGTCCACTGTTAAGAAATATAAAAACCCATAGTTCCTAACAAAGGAGTCAGATCAAAACAAAAGTACACCACTAGAACCGCCTTGTCTGAAACCCCTGTATAGTAAAATTTCTGTCCCTTGACTTGCACAGCAAGGGAAATCCGGGTTGCAGCGGTAGCTAGCAACCTAGTAAGAGACGATCACCTCCAATGTTCAGAAATATAAAAACCATTAGTTCCTAAAAAAAGAGTCAGATCAAAACAATAAGTACACCATGAGAACCGCCTTGTCAGAAAACCCTTTATAGGAAACTTTCTGTCCCTTGGCTTGAACAGCAAGGGAAATATATTGGCTTGAAAATCAAGAAAATTGACTTTAACCACGTTATTCTCCCCAAAAGGGATATTTTTTTCTTTTTTTTGTATCCAGAGATAGCTTGGCACTGGAACATCGTAGAGGGTTGTTCAATAGCTCATTTTAAAGGAAATTAATTGGGTTAAAAATCTATAGTAACTAAAATAAATTATTTCTAAAAGAGAATAAATTTTTCCAATAAAAACTGTATTTTTGATGCAGTGACGTCATAATTACTATATAAGATTCTCTTTTCTTTGTTTCCAGCATAATAAAGATCAAACTCTTCCCTATACTAACTTGCATACGCAACTTTACTATAGTTAAGATTACAGTATTTTTATAATTTTCTTTACATTAAAAGACGATCACTGAAATAACAAACCATTCCATACATTGGACTTAGTTAGCTACTTGATTGTTTGAGTTTCGTCTCTTACTATTTGAAAGAAGAAAAAGCCGTAGGCTTTTTCCTGTTTGTATTTATAGTTAAAAAACGAACTCAAGTCCAAAGAAACTGAACACTGTTGTTCAGTCATATTATCTTCATTATTTTAGATATAATGTAAATAAACAAGTTTCTTTTTTAAATTTTAAATTTAAAAGATAGTGCTTTTAATTATATTAAAAGACGATCACTGAAATAACAAACCATTCCATACATTGGACTTAGTTAGCTTCTTGATTGTTTGAGTTTCGTCTCTTACTATTTAAAAGAAGAAAAAGCCGTAGGCTTTTTCCTGTTTGTATTTATAGTTAAAAAACGAACTCAAGTCCAAAGAATCTGAACACTGTGGTTCATTCATATTATCTTCATTATTTTAGCTAGAATGTAAATAAACAAATTTCTTTTTTAAATTTTAAATTGAAAATATAGTAAAGAACGAACTTCAGTACATAGTAACTAAAACAAGATTATAATTAGCTTTGGTATAAAATACTGTCGGCGGTGGGATTCAATCCCATGCCTCCGAATTGAAGAGTGGCTAACACCAGCACCTTAAACCGCTCGACCATGCTGCCTCACATAACTATGCCGTTATAATGCCATTATAAACGCCATAATACTCTAAATTAAAACTCTAAACTAAAACTTAATCCGGGTTGCAGCGGTAGCTAGCAACCTAGTAAGAGACGATCACGTCCAATGTTAAGAAATATAAAAACCCATAGCTCCTAAAAAAGGAGTCAGATCAAAACAAAAAGTACACCATTAGAACCGCCTTGTCCGAAACCCCTGTATAGGAAACTTTCTGTCCCTTGGCTTGAACAGCAATGGAAATATATTGGCTTGAAAATCAAGAAAATTGACTTTAACCACGTTATTCTCGTCAAAAGGGATATTTTTTTCTTTTTTTTTTGTATTCAGAGATAGCTTGGCACTGGAACATCGTAGAGGGTTGTTCAATTGCTCATTTTAAAGGAAATTAATTGGGTTAAAAATCTATAGTAACTAAAATAAATTATTTCTAAAAGAGAATAAATTTTTCCAATAAAAACTGTATTTTTGATGCAGTGACGTCATAATTACTATATAAGATCATCAGTTTTATATTAGTTATAATAAGGAACGACCTCTTGCCTATACTAAATTTTATACGCCACTTAATTATAGTATAGGTTAGTAATTCCACAGATAGCTTGGCGCTGGAACATCGTAGAGAGTTGTTCATTACATTAAAATCCGGGTTGCAGCGGTAGCTAGCAGCCTAGTAAGAGACGATCACCTCCAATGTTAAGAAATATAAAACCCCCCAACTCCTAAAAAAAGAGTCAGATCAAAACAAAAAGTACATCATTAGAACTGCCTTGTCCGAATCCTCTATAAAGGAAACTTACCGTCCTTTGGCTTGAATAACAAAGAAAATATATTGGCTTGAAAATCAAGAAAATTGACTTTTACCACGTTATTCTCCACAAACGGGATATTTTTTCTTTCCGCTTGATTTTCCTGCTCAGCTAGCTGGGCACTGGAAAATCATAGAGAGCTGTATAATAGCTCATTTTAAAGGCAATTGCAACATCTAGTGCCTTTTGTAATTAAAAATAAAATACTTTTTAAAGAGGAATCAATTTTTTCAAAAAAATTGCATTTTTGATGTATTTTCATACTGCAGTCTTTTCAAAGATATTTGAATTTTGAAGCAATCAAACAGTTCATGGTAATAAACTCTATAGTAAAAATAGCTACTTGTCTCAATAGTAACCGAAACTCCTGGAACCAAAATTTTCTTTTTTGGCTTAATCGCTAAAATTATTATGTAAACTGCAAAAATATTTATGATGCCTAATCAGTAATAGTAAGTTCTTAATTTACACAACAAAAATACATGAAAATTTTATAATTAGTTTTACTTTTTTTCTCCTGAAAGAAAATTTTTTTTCATCTCAGTTCATCCGGGTTGCTGCGGTAGCTAGCATTATAATAAAGATCGAACTCTTCCCTATACTAACTTGCATAGGCAACTTCACTATAGTGAAGATTACAGTATTTATATTATACATCATTATAAATTATAAAAGGTTCGAATGTTCGAAGATTATAGAGTTAAAAATTTTCCCACATCGGGAATCGAACCCTGTCCTCTTAAGTGAAAGTATATCCTAGCCACTAGACCAAATGGGGCCATAAATTTTTAATAAAGAACGACCTCTTGCCTATACTAAATTTTAGACGCCACTTAATTATAGTATAGGTTAGTAATTCAACAGATAGTATGGCACTGGAACACCATAGAGAGTTGTTCAATGGTTATAATAAAGAATATAATAAAGAACGACACTTAGCCCATGTTAACTGAAACATAAATAGGGATTATGCAATTTCCATCAGTATCATGGCTGCAGAGGTGTCCGAAACCAAGTAAAGAACAAACCATTATAGTAAAGAACATTTCATGTTAAAGATTAATGATTGATGCCATAATCATAGTTTGTGACCAGGTCGTCCCTAACTATTACAAAGAAGAAAAAGCCGTAGGCTTTTTCTTGTTTGGAATCATATAGTAAAGAATGATTCGGGTTGCACCGGTAGCTAGCAACCTAGTTAGAGACGATCACGTCCAATGTTAAGAAATTTAAAAACCCATAGTTCCTAAAAAAAGGAGTCAGATCATTACAATAAAGAACGAAATCTAATTACATTTTGCAATCATGAAATATAAAATATAGTAATATAAAATATTACTAAATAACCATATATGACGTAATAAGCGACGTGACGTAAATATTGAAAAAATCGATTTTTATTTTATTTTCGTTTTCAGTTCAGAATCGCTAAAGTTACAAACTGCGAAAATATTTATGGTATCTGAGCAATAGATTTAATCTTTTAATTTAGACCAGTATAATAAAGGACGACCTCTTGCCTATGCTAAATTTTATAGGCAACTTAACAATAGCATAAGTTAGTAAAGGAGTGATATAGTTCATTATGGTAATGAACGAATTCTAGGCCATACTAACTAATTTAATTTTGAAAAGAAGAAATTTACATAAAGGACCGATATAGTTCATCATAAATTGTATTTTTTAATTAGGTTTTTTATATAATCCAGTTTGCAGCGGTAGCTAGTAACCTAGTAAGAGACGATCACATCTAATGTTAAGAAATCTTAAAACCCATAGCTCCTAAATAGTTACATTAAAGAACGACCTGAGGCCTTAGTAACTGAAATATTAAAAGGGATCAGGGTTGCAGTACAGTAAGGACCGAAGTCTATCTCATAGTAACTAATGCAACGGGAAAAACAAAAGAGGTCTGTGGTATATGTGACGTCATAAAAGGTTACATTTGATTCTACATTAAAATACGATCATTGGAATAACATTTCACTATCCGGGTTGCAGCGTTAGCTAGCAACGTAGTAAGAGACGATCACGCCCCATAGTAAACCCGGGTTGCATCGGGGTTGCATTATAATAAAGATCAAACTCTTCCCTATACTAACTTGCATAGGCAACTTCACTATAGGTAAGATTACATTATTTATATTATACATCATTATAAATTATAAAAGGTTCAAATATTCGAATATTATAGAGTTAAAAATTTTCCCACACCGGGAATCGAATCCGTGCCTGTTATCCGGGTTGCAGCGGCAGCTAGCAACCTAGTAAGAGACGATCACGTCCAAAGTTAAGAAATATAAAAACCCATAATTCCTAACAAAGGAGTCAGATCAAATTCAAAAGTACACCATTAGAACTGCCTTGTCCGAAACCCTTGTATAGGAAACTTTCTGTCCCTTGGCTTGAAACAGCAAGGGAAATATATTGGCTTGAATATCAAGAAAAGTGGCAGCTGTTACAACATTCTGCCTAAACGGGATATTTTTTTTTCTCTTTTCTTCTTCTCCTGGGATAGCTTGGCACTGGAAAATCGTAGAGAGTTGTTCAATGGCTCATTTAAAATTACAGTAAAGAACAAACTTCCAGCCCATAGTAACTAAAATAAGATTATAATTAATGTTAAAGATTGATCAATGATGTCATAATCGTAGGTTGTAGTCTGGTCGTCTCTTACTATTCCAATTAAGAAAAGGCCATTGGCTTTTTCCTGTTGGTAATACAGTAAGGATTTTGGTATCTATGAGTAATTAAATTACATTAAAAGACGATCATTGGAATGTCAAATCATTTTATGCATGCGAGTTAGTTATCTACTTGATTGTTTGTTGCATAAAGGATCGATGCTGTAAATGGGAATTTGTCAAACACTTCGTTGTAACGAACTGTATAGTAAGAGCGAAACGTCTCAATATTAACCGAAACTCTAAAAAAAGGGAATTTTAATATTAATATATATATCTAAGGAATTCGATTTTTATTCTGTATAGTTACATAAAGGATCGACACTGTACATGGGAATTTTGTAAGCATCATCCATATCATGGTTTTACTGATAGTCCATTTTATTTGAAATATAATTTAAGTAAGTTATTTATTGTGCTCTTCTTCCATGGAAAAAAATAACACTTGCTGGATTCAAATCTGGGTTACTCTCGCCACAACGTAGGGTCCTAACCACTAGACGAACGCGACTTATATATTTTATAGTAAGAATTACTAACAAATTTGAAAAAATGACAGAAGATCCGGGTTGCAGCGGTAGCTAGCAACCTAGTAAGAGACGATCACGTCCAATGTTAAGAAATACAAAAACCCATAGTTCCTAACAAAGGAGTCAGATAAAAACAAAAAGTACACTATTAGAACCGCCTTGTCCGAAACCCCTGTATAGGAAACTTTCTGTCCCTTGGCTTGAACAGCAAGGGAAATATATTGGCTTGAAAATCAAGAAAATTGACTTTAACCACGTTATTCTCCCCAAACGGGATATTTTTTCTCTTTTCCTTTTTTTCTTTTCCACAGATAGCTTGGCACTGGAACATCGTAGAGGGTTGTTCAATAGCTCATTTTAAAGGAAATTAATTGGGTTAAAAATCTATAGTAACTAAAATAAATTATTTCTAAAAGAGAATAAATTTTTCCACCAAAAACTGCATTTTTGATGTCTTTTCACACTGCAGTCTTTCAAACATAATCGTATACCACGGTAAGATTTGAACCCACGCTTCCGAAGAGACTGGTGGCTAATCCGGGTTGCAGCGGTAGCTAGCAACCTAGTAAGAGACGATCACCTCCAATGCAAAGAAATATAAAACCCCCCAACTCCTAAGAAAAGAGAGAGATCAAAACAAAAAGTACACCATTAGAACCGCCTTGTCCGAATCCTCTCTAAAGGAAACTTACCGTCCTTTGGCTTGAATAACAAAGAAAATATATTGGCTTGAAAATCAAGAAAATTGACTTTTACCACGTTATTCTCCACAAACGGGATATTTTTTTCTTTCCGCTTTTTTTTCCTGCTTAGCTAGCTGGGCACTGGAACATCATATAGAGCTGTATAATAGCTCATTTTAAAGGCAATTGCAACATCTAGTCACTTTTGTAATTAAAAATAAAATACTTTTTAAAGTAGAATCAATTTTGTCAAAAAAATTGCATTTTTGATGTATTTTCTTACTGCAGTCTTTTCAAAGATATTTGAATTTTGAAGCAATCAAACAGTTCATGGTAATAAACTCTTTAGTAATAATAGCTACTTGTCTCAATAGTAACCGAAACTCCTGGAACCAAAATTTTCTTTTTTGGCTTAATCGCTAAAATTATTATGTAAACTGCAAAAATATTTATGATGCCTAATCAGTAATAGTAAGTTCTTAATTTAAACAACAAAAATACATGAAAATTTTATAATTAGTTTTACTTTTTGTCTACTGGATTACATTAAAGAACGATCTGTAGTCCATAGTAATTGATTATAATAAGAGACTAACCTCAAAGAATCATCCGGGTTGCAGCGGTAGCTAGCATTTACAGTAAAGAACGATCTCTCATCCATAGTAACTGATAAATGGTGGTTCAAGGGGTAGTTACTTGAGGTTCGTCTCTTACTATTTCAAAGAATCCGGGTTGCAGCGGTAGCTAGCAACCTAGTAAGAGACGATCACGTCCAATGTTAAGAAATATAAAAACCCATAGTTCCTAACAAAGGAGTCAGATCAAAACAAAAAGTACACCATTAGAGCCGCCTTGTCTGAAACCCCTGTATAGGAAACTTTCTGTCCCTTGGCTTGAACAGCAAGGGAAATATATTGGCTTGAAAATCAAGAAAATTGACTTTAACCACGTTATTCTCCCCAAACGGGATATTTTTTCTTTTTTTTTTCTTTTCCACAGATAGCTTGGCACTGGAACATCGTAGAGGGTTGTTCAATAGCTCATTTTAAAGGAAATTAATTGGGTTAAAAATCTATAGTAACTAAAATAAATTATTTTTCTAAAAGAGAATAAATTTTTCCACCAAAAACTGCATTTTTGATGTCTTTTCACACTGCAGTCTTTCAAACATAATCGTGTATCAGTTATTTCCGGGTTGCAGCGGTAGCTAGCAACCTAGTAAGAGACGATCACGTCCAATGTTAAGAAATATAAAAACCCATAGTTCCTAACAAAGGATCCGGGTTGCAGCGGTAGCTAGCAACCTAGTAAGAGACGATCAGGTCCAATGTTAAGAAATATAAAAACCCCTAACTCCTAAAAACAGAGTCAGATCAAAACAAAAAATACACCATTAGAACCGCCTTGTCCGAAACCCCTATAAAAGAAACTTACCGCCCTGCGGCTTGAATAACAAAGAAAATATATTGGCTTGATAATCAAGAAAATTGACTTTAACCACGTTATTCTCCACAAACGGGATATTTTTTTCTTTCTTTCTTTTCAACAGATAGCTTGGCACTGGAACATCGTAGAGAGTTGCTCAATGGCTCATTTTAAAGGAAATCTCTAGATCTAGCGCTATTTGTACTTAATTTTTTTTTTAAATTAATTTTTTTTACGAAAAACTTAATTTTTTATATACAATATTAATGAATGACGTCATAGTCTTTGGATGTAGTTAGTACATAAAGTCTGGATCATCGAATTAAAGCTGAAACTAAGTAAAGAACAATTATGCCTCCATGTATTCACAGTGATGTATAAGATTTCCCATTACATCTGTAAACTGTTCCACAGTTGCCGGTTCATACCTTGGAAGCTTTTCACTAAACATGCAACATTTCTTTTGGATATTACTATGAAGTTTTGCGAAAGCATCTCTAGCTGACTTTTCAACAAAATCTATTCTTTCGGAGATAATTTTAATCTTTAGTTTTGAATATTTTTCGTAATTACATTAAAGGACGATCATTGAAATAACATTATCCGGGTTGGAGCTTATAATAAAGATCGAACTCTTCCCTATACTAACTTGCAATCGCAACTTCACTATAGTTAAGATTACAGTATTTATATTTTTACATTAAAAGACGAGCACTGAAATAACAAACCATTCCATACATTGGACTTAGTTAGCTACTTGATTGTTTGAGTTTCGTCTCTTACTATTTATTAAAAGAAGAAAAAGCCGTAAGCTTTTTCCTGTTTGTATTTATAGTTAAAAAACGAACTCAAGTTCAAAGAAACTGAACACTGTGGTTCATTCATATTATCTTCATTATTTTAGCTAGAATGTAAATAAACAAGTTTGTTTTTTAAATTTTTTATAATAAAGAACGACCTTTTGCCTATGATAAATTTTATACGCCACTTAAGTATAGTATAGGTTAGTAATCCGGGTTGCAGCGGTAGCTAGCAACCTAGTAAGAGACGATCACGTCCAATGTTAAGAAATGTAAAACCTTCATAGTTCCTAAGAAAGGAGTCAGATCAAAACAAAAAGTACACCATTAGAACTGCCTTGTCCGAAAACCCTTGAAAGGAAACTTACCGCCCTTTGGTTTGAACAGCAAGGGAAATATATTGGCTTGAAAATCAAGAAAATTGACTTTAACCACGTTATTCTCCACAAACGGGATATTTTTTTATTTTTTCTTCTTTTCCAGAGATAGCTTTGCACTGGAACATCGTAGAGAGTTGTTCAATGGCTCATTTTAAAGGAAATTAATTGGATTAAAATCCTTTTGTAACTAAAACGTGGCAGCTACTACAACATACTGCCTAAACGGGATATTTTTTTTTCTTGTTATCCAGGGATAGCTTTGCACTGGAACATCGCAGAAAGTTGTTCAATGGCTCATTTTAAAGGAAATTAATTGGTTTAAAAACTTTTTGTAACTAAAACAAATTAAAACAGGATAAATGTTTCCACTAAAAACTGTATTTTTGATGTCTTTCCATACTGCTAGCAACCTAGCAACCTAGCTAGCAACCTAGTAAGAGACGATCATTATAATAAAGAACGACCTTTTGCCTATACTAAATTTAATACGCCACTTAATCCGGACTGCAGTGGTAGCTAGCAACCTAGTAAGAGACGATCACCTCCAATGTAAAGAAATATAAAACCCCCCAACTCCTAAAAAAAGAGTCAAATCAAAACAAAAAGTATACCATTAGAACCGCCTTTTCCGAAACCTTTTTAAAGGAAACTTACCGCCCTTTGGCTTGAATAACAAAGAAAATATATTGGCTTGAAAATCAAGCAAATTTACTTTTACCACGTTATTCTCCACAAACGGGATATTTTTTTCTTTCCGCTTGATTTTTCTTCTCAGCTAGCTGGGCACTGCAAAATCATAGAGAGCTGTATAATAGCTCATTTTAAAGGAAATTGCAACATCTAGTCACTTTTGTAATTAAAAATTATTTTAGTTTTCAGTCCAGAATCGCTAAACTTATTATGTAAACTGCAAAAATATTTATGGTGTCTAACCAATAATACTAATTTTGTAATTCAAACAATAAGCTTAAGGAATGGGCAAACTTCATAACTTACAGATCTTTCTCCATGAGCTATAGGCGTCATGTTACCCCCAAAGCCATAGTTAATGGATGTTTGAACTATGCTGAAGAAAACGGCTATCTCAAAATTTGATCGAACGATTTCGGGGGAAAAGAGGGCCTCGGAGGGGACTAGTTACCCTACAATGATTTTGGACGCATAAAAACGGTACTAGAATTTTCAATATCCGTTCAGACGCGCCCTCTCTCGACATTCTAGGACCATTGATTCGATTAAATCATCCCTTGAGAAAAAACAAACAAACAAAAAAATAAAAAATTGACACGCATCCGTGAACTCCAGGCAAAAAATGGAAAAAGTCACATTTCTGCTGCTGGAAGCTTGAAACCCCTGCAGTACGGTTCTTGGATGTGCTGAATCGAATGGGGCAATTTTCAAATATATTATTTTATTTTTTGAGGGTGTTTTTCTCATTCTTGAAAATCAGTTAATTTGTCAAAAGAATTGTGCCAATTCTTTTGATGTATCTACAATTGTCAAAGTTCTGTTTTTTATAGTTTAAGTTGCTATTGAGCCAAGTTGCTCCTTACTTACCACGAACTTTTTGATAGATATTGAGCACTTGATCTCAAGAGATTTTACCACGTCTTTTTATAATAAAGAACGAACTCTTGCCCATACTAACATGTATAGGCCACTTAACTAACCTTAATAATTAAGAACGAGTTCTAGCTCATAGTAAAATAAATCATCATATGCTTTATTTGGGTCAATTCTAGAGCCATATTTGGTTCTGTTAGAGTAACAATTAGCACATACTCCATATCAGAGCAATAGTCTGTCTCCATTAGGTTCATAATACGAAACAAATATACAAATAAGATACGCAGATAATAATCTGAGTATGTTTCTGACGTCTGATGATAACCAATATATCAGATCCGGGTTGCAGCGGTAGCTAGCAACCTAGTAAGAGACGATCACGTCCAATGTTAAGAAATATAAAAACCCATAGTTCCTAACAAAGGAGTCAGATCAAAACAAAAAGTACACCATTAGAACCGCCTTGTCCGAAACCCCTGTATAGGAAACTTTCTGTCCCTTGGCTTGAACAGCAAGGGAAGTATATTGGCTTGAAAATCAAGAAAATTGACTTTAACCACGTTATTCTCCCCAAACGGGATATTTTTTTCTTTTTTCTTTTTTTTTCTTTTCCACAGATAGCTTGGCACTGGAACATCGTAGAGGGTTGTTCAATAGCTCATTTTAAAGGAAATTAATTGGGTTAAAAATCTATAGTAACTAAAATACATTATTTCTAAAAGAGAATAAATTTTTCCACCAAAAACTGCATTTTTGATGTCTTTTCACACTGCAGTCTTTCAAACATAATCGTATACCAGCGGTAAGATTTGAACCCACGCCTCCGAAGAGACTGGTGGCTAACACCAGTGTCTTGGACCACTCGGCCAGGCTGCCTCTCATAAATAAATATATATGTGAATTTGGGTTGCAGCAGTAGCTAGCAACCTAGTAAGAGACAATCAGTCCCATGCTAAGAAATATAACAAAACTAATAAAAATAGAGTAAGATCAAAACGAAAGTACATCATTGAAACTACCTTGTCTGAAACCCTACTAGATAAATAATGAATGTCGTCATAGCTTTATATTAGATTAGAGCTATGACGTGAATAGAAAAACACGAAATTATATTGTTTTTTCTGATGACGTCGTGAAATAATATCATTGCGCTATGACGTCAATAAAATCATTACGCCGTGATGTCATAATCCGGGTTGCAGCGGTAGCTAGCAACCTAGTAAGAGACGATCACGTCCAATGTTAAGAAATATAAAAACCCATAGTTCTTAAAAAAAGAGTCAGATCAAAACAAAAAGTACACCATTAGAACCGCCTTGTCCGAAACTTCTGCATAGTAAAATTTCTGTCCCTTGGCTTGAACAGCAAGGGAAATATATTGGCTTGAAAATCAAGAAAAGTGGCAGCTACTACAACATTCTGCCTAAATGGGATATTTTTTTCTTTTTTTTTTTCTTTTTTTTTTTGTATCCAGAGATAGCATGGCACTGGAACATCGTGGAGGGTTGTTCAATAGCTCATTTTAAAGGAAATTAATTGGGTTAAAAATCTATAGTAACTAAAATAAATTATTTCTAAAAGAGAATAAATTTTTCCACCAAAAACTGCATTTTGATGTCTTTTCACACTGCATTATAATAAAGAACGACCTCTTGCCTATACTAAATTTTATACGCCACTTAATTATAGTATAGGTTAGTTATTCCACATATAGCTTGACACTGGAACATCGTAGAGAGTTGTTTAATGGCTAATTTTAAAGGAAATTAATGGGGCTAAAAACTTTTTGTAATTATAAAACAAATTAATTTTAAAATAGAATCATTTTTCTTACGAAATTACATTAAAAGAAGATCATTACAATAATCCGGGTTTCAGCGGTAGCTAGCAATCCGGGTTGCAGCGGTAGCTAGCAACCTAGTAAGAGACGATCACGTCCAATGTTAAGAAATATAAAAACCCCTAACTCCTAGAAAAATAGTCAGATCAAAACAAAAAGTACACCATTAGAACCGCCTTGTCCGAAACCCCTATAAAGGAAACTTACCACCCTTTGGCTTGAATAACAAAGAAAATATATTGGCTTGAAAATCAAGAAAATTGACTTTAACCACGTTATTCTGCACAAACGGGATATTTTTTTCTTTCTTTTGTTTCCAGAGATAGCTTGGCACTGGAACATCGTAGAGAGTTGTTCAATGGCTCATTTTAAAGGAAATCGCTAGATCTAGCGCCTTTTGCACTTAATTTATTTTATTAATTATATTTCACGAAAAATTTAATTTTGTATATACAATATTGATCAATGACGTCATAGTCGTTGGATGTAGTACATAAAGGCTCGATCATCGAATTTAAGCTGAAACTAAGTAAAGGACAATTATGCCTCCATATATTCACAGTGATGTATAAGATTTCCCATTACATCTGTAAACTGTTCCACAGTTGCCGGTCCATACCTTGGAAGCTTTTCACTAAACATGCAACATTTCTTTTGGATATTACTATGAAGTTTTGCGAAAGCATCTCTAGCTGACTTTTCAACAAAATCTATTCTTTCAGAGATAATTTTAATCTTTAATTTTGAATATTTTTCGTAATCCCGGTAAAACATTCGTAAAATTTTTCTCAGTTTACAAAGGTCAGCCTGCGCGTTCCTTGCAGCTTGTGTAAACTGCAAAAATATCCATGGTATCCGAGCAATAGTTTGAATATTTCAATACAAGCTGGGAAAATACCTTAAAATGTTAAAATTAGTTTTATTTTTGGTTAGGTTCTAACTACCCGATGTGGGATTGACTATGTATTTTCAGACCAAAAAATTACATTTTTTAAGATATATTTTATTTTTCAGTTTAGAATCGCTAAAGTTATTATGTAAACTGCAAAAATATTTATGATATCTGAGCAATAATTTTAATCTTTTCATTCAAACTAACAAAATACCTGAAAATTTAAAAATTAGTTTTATTTTTTGTTAGGTTATGGATACCTGATACGAGTTTTACTACTTAAGAACAACAAAGATGTAAATTTTATCAGTCTTGATTAGAATTGTACTAAAGATATAAGATGAGTCGATTTTTTGCAGTAAGCTCAGAATCTGAGTCTGATACTGAAGTCAGTGAAGATGAGATACCATTGAAAGCCCAACCTGTACCAACATATGTTGTCAGTGATGAAGAAGAAGATGAGAAACGTGTTGTCAAAAGTGCAAAAGAAAAGCGCTATGAAGAAATGCAAGAGACAATCCGTCAAATGAGAAATCACAAAAAAATCAAGGATTTTACAAACGTGCTTAAAAGTTTTGAGGAATTAATGCCTGCTTACAATAAAGCATTGCCAGTTATTCAGAAAGAGGACCATGGCGTCACTCCTATATTTTTCCTTCGGGCGCTTGCTGAACTAGAAGATTTTGTGAACGATCTCTGGGATCTGGGAAATGAATACAGGAATAATAGCATGTCTAAAAATAATGCCAAGAGTTTGGCTACGTTAAGGCAAAAACTGAAGAAGGCACTGAAAGAATTCCAGGGTGATCTACAAAAATTCAGCGAAGCGGTAGATCTTGAAGACGAAGAGCCAGAACAGGCTAAAGCTGAAACTGAGTCTGAATCCGAAGATGAAGAAATAGAAGTAGCTGCAGTAAAGGAGCCCAAAGCCAAGACATTTTTAAAGAAAACTACGCAAGAGGAAGAAGAAAGAAAAAAGCGTGAGAAAAAGGAAAAGAAAGACACAGAAAAGGAGAAAAAGAAACTGAAGCAACAAGAGGAAGCACATGAAGAGCTTGAAGGGCAAGGTGACTGGGAAGTTGTGCGAGGTGGTGTCCCGATGCCGACTAAGCCAAAAATGTTCGATAAAAACACAGAGATTACAGTTGAAAGTGTCTTGAAGAAGCTGAATGAAATCGTTTCTGCAAGAGGCAAAAAGGGAACCAACAAAGCGGAAATGGTAGACATGCTTCAAGAGCTATTGGAAATCGCTGAAGCTAATAATCTGGGTCCAGGTGTTTCAGTGAAAGTTCGTCTTTCTTTAGTTGCTGCTATTTTTGACTATAATACCAAAGTATCGGATGCAATGAAGGTTGAACATTGGGACAAGCTACTAGTCACAGTAGATCAACTGATCAAAATGCTGGATAAGCATGACGACATTCCTTTGACTGAGCAAATCACAGAAGAGAATGAACAATTTGGTAGTTCACCTTACAGAATTAGGGGCTGTATTCTAACTGTTGTTGAACGACTCGATGCTGAATTCATTAAGATATTGAAGGACCTTGATTGTCACAGTAACGAGTATGTGATACGCCTTAGTGACGTAAATCCCGTTATCAAATTGATGGACGACGTCACGTTTTATGTTGAAAAGCAACATGAAAAATCAGCCGATATTTTTCGGGCTTATATATTCAAAATGGATCATATCTACTATAAAATCTATATGAAGGCTCTTGATGAAACTACGAAGGACCCGACGAGTTTAAATACAATGGACCGACTTTGCAAGTTTATTTGTGGAAAAGATAATACAGACCGCGTGCGTCAGCGAGCAGTTCTTTATCAAATTTATAATTTAAGCCTTCATAATCGGTGGTTTGCCACGAGGAATTTAATGCTGATGTCCCATCTTCAGGAAACTATTCAGCATTCAGATCCACCCACTCAGATCTTGTACAATCGCACAATGGTACAGTTAGGTATGTGTGCTTTCCGCTATGGAAGCATTAAAGATGCTCACAATGCTTTACTGGATATTCAGTCTGGCGGGCGTGCTAAAGAATTGCTTGCTCAAGGTCTGTTGATGACAAGACAGATGGATAGGACTCAGGAACAGGAGAAGCTTGAAAAACAAAGACAAGTGCCCTTCCACATGCAAATCAACTTGGAGCTGCTGGAATGTGTTTACCTAGTTTCAGCTATGCTGATTGAAATCCCGCATATGGCCGCTTATGAAAGTGATGCTCGATGGCGTATGATTTCGAAAAGTTTCCATCATCAACTTAAAATGTCAGAACGTCAAGCTGTAATTGGTCCGCCCGAATCAATGAGAGAACACGTTGTAGCTGCCGCCAAGGCCATGCGCAATGGCAACTGGGAAGCATGTAAAAATTATCTAATCAATGATAAGATGAATACCAAGGTGTGGTCTTTATTCAAGCAAGGAGATGTTCGTCAAACATTGATTCTCAAAATAAAAGAACAAAACAATGCGAACCTACTTTTTTACATTTTCCAAAGTATTTGATTCCTTTTCTGTTCGAAGACTTTCTAAGATGTTCCAACTTGAGCTTAGGGATGTTCATTATCTTGTTTCTAAGATGATTATCCGTGAAGAATTGATGGCATCTTTAGATGAGCCAACTCAAAGTGTAGTTATGCATCGAACTGAGCCCAGTCGTCTACAATCGTATTCACTTCAGTTAGCTGATCGACTTCTGTCATTGGTTGAAAACAACGAAAGAATACCTGAAATAAAGCACGGCGGTCGAGTGCCAATGCAACAGGGATATAGGGATAGGCCATATCAAAGGCGAGAAGATGGCAAAGGTGGAGCTTGGCCTGGAAGAAGTGATCGGGAAATAACTATAAGGGGTGTCTATGCATAGTTAAAAAATAAGAAAACTTAGTGGTTATGTTTTACCCATTTTTTATTTTTCTTTTAAAATACCATTTCGCTTGTCTTTAAAAAAAAAAAAAAAAAAAAAAAAAAATGTGAACCATCATTATAATAAAATATATTTAAAATATAATATTATTTCCTTCTAAAGATGATTCGGGCAGAAATTAAACATTCCCTAATTGAGTTCAAATACCACTTCCAAGAGTCTAAATTCATAATCAGCAAAAGGAGAAATCGCATTTCTAGCTTCAGTCAGACATTATAATAAAGAACGAATATAAAGTTGTAAAGATACAAAGGGATTAAATTTTCTCGTATTATATCATAATATATAACGTAAAAAATGATCCGGGTTGCAGCGGTAGCTAGCAACCTAGTAAGAGACGATCGAGTCCATTGTTAAGAAATATTAAAACCCATTGCTCCTAAAAAAGGAGTCAGGTCAAAACAAAAAGTACACCATTAGAACCACCTTGTCCGAAACCCCTGTATAGGAAACTTTCCGTCATTTGGCTTGAACAGCAAGGGGAATATATTGGCTTGAAAATCAAGAAAATTGAGTTTAACCACGTTACTCTCTACAAACGGCATATTTTTTTTCTTTTTTCTTTCTTTTCCACAGATAGCTTGGCATCCGGGTTGCAGCGGTAGCTAGCAACCTAGTAAGAGACGATCACCTCCAATGTTAAGAAATATAAAAACCCATAGTTCCTAAAAAAAGAGTCAGATCAGAACAAAAAGTACACCATTAGAACCGCCTTGTCCGAAACCCCTGTATAGGAAATATAATAAAGAACGACCTCTTGCCTATACTAAATTTTATAGGCCACTTAACTATAGTATAGGTTAGTAAAGTTTAAATAAAGGACCGATATAGTTCATCATAAATGGCGTGCGTGAATAAGTAATCCAAACAGTGTCGCAAGTAATCCAGGTTACAGCGGTAGCTGGCAACCTAGTAAGAGATGATCACGTTCAATTTTAAGAAATATAAAAACCCATAGCTCCTAAAAAAGAGTTTACAGTAATCCGGGTTGCAGCGGTAGCTAGCAACCTAGTAAGAGACGATCACGTCCAATGTTAATAAATATAAAAACCCATAGTTCCTAACAAAGAAATCAGATCAAAACAAAAAGTACACCATTAGAACCGCCTTGTCCGAAACCCCTGTATAGTAAACTTTCTGTCCCTTGGCTTGAACAGCAAGTGAAATATATTGGCTTGAAAATCAAGAAAAGTGGCAGCTACTACAACATTCTGCCTAAACGGGAGATTTTTTTTTCTTTTGTATCTCGAGATAGCTTGGCATTGGAACATCGTATAATAAAGAACGACCTCTTACCTATGCTAAATTTTATAAGCCACTTAATTATAGTATATGTTAGTAATTCAACAGATAGCATGGCACTGGAACATTGTAGAGAGTTGTTCAATGGATCATTTTGAAAGAAATTAATGGGGTTAAAAACCTTTTGTAATCCGGGTTGCAGCGGTAGCTAGCAACCTAGTAAGAGACGATCACGTCCAATGTTAAGAAATATAAAAACCCATAACTACTAACAAAGGAGTCAGATCAAAACAAAAATTACACCATTAGAACCACCTTGTCCAAAACCCCTATTAAGGAAACTTAACACTTTTTGGCTTGAATAACAAAGAAAATATATTGGCTTGAAAATCAAGAAAATTGACTTTAACCAAGTTATTCTCCACAAACGGGATATTTTTTTTTCTTTCCGCTTGATTTTCCTCCTCAACAAGCTGGCCACTGGAAAATCATAGAGAGCTGTATAATAGCTTATTTTTAAGGAAATTGCACCATCTAGTCACTTTTGTAATTAAAAATAAAACACTTTTTAAAGTAGAATCAATTTTGTCGAAAAATTGCATTTTTGATGTATTTTCATACTGCAGTCTTTTCAAAGTTATTTGAATTTTGAAGCAATCAAATATCCGGGTTGCAGCGGTAGCTAGCAACCTAGTAAGAGACGATCACCTCCAATATAAAGAAATATAAAACCCCCCAACTCCTAAAAAAAGAGTCAGATCAAAACAAAATAGTTTGTTCCTTAACGCAAACAATAATAATTACTACGGGCTTGACTTTGTTCTTTACTATAACGTGAATCACATGGTACCTATCTATTAGTGTCTCGGTTAATCGAAGAAGAAGAAACAGAAGAAGAAGAGATATGTGATAATAATTTTAAACTAACTATTGCATTGCTTTTTTTAAGAAACCTGGATTACAAACAGGTAAAGCTTTTACGTCACTTTTATGAATTTCTTTCCAAAATTTAAGAATTTGACAGTTTTTTTTTCAAACTCATTTCCTATCTATATATCTGTTTTGGCAAGAAAATCCCAGGAAACAAAATTTTCAAAAAAATTAGTAGCTGTTACTGAGATAAAAGTTATACACATTAATTGCTACCATAGAGAGATCGTATAATAATAATAATAATAATAATCTAATAAATTTTTCAGAAAAATTAATTTGGTTAATGATATACCTTTTAAAATACCAATTTGAATATTTCGGTGTAGTCACTCTATGAGAGAGACTGTCAGACTGAAGAATGTAGGTCCCAGTTTCGAACCCCCAAGGTACGATCCCTGGTTAGTTATCGCAACTTTTTTCGTAATTATCCTTTTTTTTGTTTTGTATCCCCAACCTTATAGCCTTTGCCTAGAGTGATATAACGTGATATAACGAGATTCATTAACGAGAGTATAGACTGTCGTCTCATCTCATCGTCTCATCTGTAAGTTTCATCGGTATCATGGGTCTATAGATGGCTGAAATCCGGGTTGCAGCGGTAGCTAGCAACCTAGTAAGAGACGATCACCTCCAATGTTAAGAAATATAAAAACCCGTAGCTCCTAAAAAAAGAGTCAGATCAAAACAAAAAGTACACAATTAGAACCGCCTTGTCCAAATTCTCCATAAAGGAAACTTACCGCCCTTTGGCTTGAATAACAAAGAAAATATATTGGCTTGAAAATCAAGAAAATAGACTTTTACCACGTTATTCTCCCAAAACGGGATATTTTTTCTTTCTTTTCCACAGATAGCTTAGCACTGGAACATCGTAGAGAGTTGTTCAATGGCTCATTTTAAAGGAAATCTCTAGATCTAGCGCTATGTGTACTTAATTTTTTTTTAAATTAATTTTTTTTACGAAAAACTTAATTTTTTATATACAATATTAATGAATGACGTCATAGTCTTTGGATGTAAAGTTAGTACATAAAGTCTGGATCATCGAATTAAAGCTGAAACTAAGTAAAGAACAATTATGCCTACATATATTCACAGTGATGTATAAAATTTCCCATTACATCTGTAAACTGTTCCACAGTTGCCGGTTCATACCTGGAAGCTTTTCACTAAACATGCAACATTCTTTTGGATATTACTATGAAGTTTGCGAAATCCGGGTTGCAGCGGTAGCTAGCAACCTAGTAAGAGACGATCACGTCCAATGTTAAGAAATATAAAAACCCATAGTTCCTAACAGAGGAGTCAGATCAAAATAAAAAGTACACCATTAGAACCGCCTTGTCCAAAACCCCTGTATAAGAAACTTTCTGTCCCTTGGCTTGAACAGCAAGGGAAATATATTGGCATGAAAATCCAGAAAATTGACTTTAACCACGTTATTCTCCCCAAACGGGATATTTTTTTCTTTTTTCTTTTTTTTCTTTTTCTTTTCCACAGATAGCTTGGCACTGGAACATCGTAGAGGGTTGTTCAATAGCTCATTTTAAAGGAAATTAATTGGGTTAAAAATCTATAGTAACTAAAATAAATTATTTCAAAAAGAGAATAAATTTTTCCACCAAAAACTGCATTTTTGATGTCTTTTCACACTGCAGTCTTTCAAACATAATCGTATACCAGCGGTAAGATTTGAAACCACTCCTCCGAAGAGACTGGTGGCTAACACCAGTGTCTTGGACCACTCGGCCAGGCTGCCTCTCATAAATAAATATATATGTGAATTTGGGTTGCAGCAGTAGCTAGCAACCTAGTAAGAGACGATCAGTCCCATTCTAAGAAATATAACAAAACTCCTAAAAATAGAGTAAGATCAAAACAAAAGTACATCATTAGAACTACCTTGTCTGAAACCCTACTAGATAAATAATGAATGTCGTAGCTTTATATTAGAGCTATGATATAATAAAGAACGAACATTAGCTCATAGGTTACATAAAGGATCCGGGTTGCAGCGGTAGCTAGCAACCTAGTAAGAGACGATCACGTCCAATGTTAAGAAATATAAAAACCCATAGCTCCTAAAAAAGGAGTCAGATCAAAACAAAAAGTACACCATTAGAACCGCCTTGTCCAAAACCCCTGTATAGGAAACTTTCTGTCCCTTGGCTTGAACAGCAATGGAAATATATTGGCTTGAAAATCAAGAAAATTGACTTTAACCACGTTATTCTCGTCAAAAGGGATATTTTTTTCCTTTTTTTTTGTATCCAGAGATAGCTTGGCACTGGAACATCGTAGAGGGTTGTTCAATTGCTCATTTTAAAGGAAATTAATTGGGTTAAAAATCTATAGTAACTAAAATAAATTATTTCTAAAAGAGAATAAATTTTTCCAATAAAAACTGTATTTTTGATGCAGTGACGTCATAATTACTATATAAGATCATCATAGTTTTATATTAGTTATAATAAGGAACGACCTCTTGCCTATACTAAATTTTATACGCCACTTAATTATAGTATAGGTTAGTAATTCCACAGATAGCTTGGCGCTGGAACATCGTAGAGAGTTGTTCATTACATTAAAATCCGGGTTGCAGCGGTAGCTAGCAACCTAGTAAGAGACGATCACCTCCAATGTTAAGAAATATAAAACCCCCCAACTCCTAAAAAAAGAGTCAGATCAAAACAAAAAGTACATCATTAGAACTGCCTTGTCCGAATCCTCTATAAAGGAAACTTACCGCCCTTTGGCTTGAATAACAAAGAAAATATATTGGCTTGAAAATCAAGAAAATTGACTTTTACCACGTTATTCTCCACAAACGGGATATTTTTTCTTTCCGCTTGATTTTCCTGCTCAGCTAGCTGGGCACTGGAAAATCATAGAGAGCTGTATAATAGCTCATTTTAAAGGCAATTGCAACATCTAGTGCCTTTTGTAATTAAAAATAAAATACTTTTTAAAGTGGAATCAATTTTTTCAAAAAAATTGCATTTTTGATGTAATTTCATACTGCAGTCTTTTCAAAGATATTTGAATTTTGAAGCAATCAAACAGTTCATGGTAATAAACTCTATAGTAATAATAGCTACTTGTCTCAATAGTAACCGAAACTCCTGGAACCAAAATTTTCTTTTTTGGCTTAATCGCTAAAATTATTATGTAAACTGCAAAAATATTTATGATGCCTAATCAGTAATAGTAAGTTCTTAATTTACACAACAAAAATACATGAAAATTTTATAATTAGTTTTACTTTTTTTCTCCTGAAAGAAAATTTTTTTTCATCTCAGTTCATCCGGGTTGCTGCGGTAGCTAGCAACCTAGTATGAGACGATCACCTCCAATGTTAAGAAATATAAAACCCCCCAACTCCTAAAAAAAGAGTCAGATCAAAACAAAAAGTACACCATTAGAACCGCCTTGTCCGAATCCTCTATAAAGGAAACTTACCGCCCTTTGGCTTGAATAACAAAGAAAATATATTGGCTTGAAAATCAAGAAAATTGACTTTTACCACGTTATTCTCCACAAACGGGATATTTTTTTCTTTCTTTTCCACAGATAGCTTGGCACTGGAACATCGTAGAGAGTTGTTCAATGGCTCA